>NW_009918704.1:3171-66672 GCF_000696875.1 Nestor notabilis
AAGGATACCCAGCCTAGAAGGTACCCACTGGGGCTCTTCTGCATGCCCTGATCCAGATTTCAAGATGCTGTGCATCCTCCAGGCCCTGCTATCCTGTGCATTCATGCCTTTCTGCAGGCACCCTCCTGTGATTGCCCCTGGGAGTAACCTTGTGCTCTGGGTTGTGGAGGGTGAGAGGGAGCATTAGCTGCAGTGAGGAAGGAAAAGTCACTATGGTGCCATCATACGTCAGCATCACTAGACAGCCCTGATCCCCACAGAGATGCAGCTGCTGTTGAACAGGGCTTGCCATCCTCAGCCTTCTTCAGGGAGTGTGAACTTGAACTTGTTCCTCTTGAACCTCTTCTGGTCATGCCATCCCTGGTGGCTGCTTTGGTCGGAGGGCTTCCACTTGGTCAGGAGTGGCTGGTGCTGGTGCTATCCTAGCAGCTCTCTGCCAAGGACCACTGGTGATACCCTCTTCTTATGAAGGTGCTATCAATGGGCAGAAGAGCACAGGTGAAGCTTCCCATGCTAAAATTGCCCCCTTCCCAGCATTAGGAGGCAGCTGTCACACCTGATCTGGCATGGTGCTGTGTTACGTTTGTAAGAAAGAGCAGCGTGCCCTGCTAGTGTCAGTGACTTCTATCATGGTATGCTATATAAGAGCACCAGGGAACACAACAGGGTCGTGCAAGCTAAGCTGTCTGGATATGCTTAACAGACTTGAAGTGATTTACACAGATATTATGGTTCTTACAGCTTCTTGGTGGCAGCAGCTTGAAGAACCCTCTTTTCTTGTTTTCCTTGGGCTGTTCTGAGCAGTTCCAGAGGCCACTATAAAATACATTAGATAGTAAAAGAATTAGGTCTCAGTGATGCTTGAGGAGGCACAGCAGCAGGCTGACACTGATGCTAAACTGATGGGCTCTCTGCTTCCAAGGTCTTCCTGACATATGTTGGAGCATTTTACTGTTTTACCTTCCTTTGATTGATGCAAACTCGTCTGCCATAACAAGTCCCTGGTAGATTCTGTGCACTCCTCAGAACTCCTGTCATTTAGAAGTGAATGGGTTGTTGTATTAATTTGCAGTGTCTCAGTGTATTTCTCAGTTACTGCTTGATTATTCTGAGTTTGTTTGGTTTACTTTTAGCAGACTTGTTTTAAAAGGATGGGGATGAAGTCATATTTATCTGTCTATCTATATGTAATATATATAATACATCTATAAGATATATATTTCTTGTTCCCTTCTGCCCACCCCTGTCCAAAGTCAAAAGGGGATTGAACTACTCCTTGAAGTTCACTAAAGATTTTGTCTAGTTTGTAGTGTGTCGATGGCATGGCATACATCTCTCTAGGGGCTGGCATTTCCCTTTGTTATGACCAGAAACACTGGGAAAAGGAACAGGAAGTAAAATGGCTGGCTGTCAATCTGCCTATGCTTGGAAAATGAACAATTTGGACACCCATTTAGCAACTGAAGGGAAAGCACTGTATTCTGTCCTGGAAAGGGCGAATCATGTATTCCATGGTGACAGAAGTGGCTCTTTCAAGCAGAAAATGTAAGCCTTCGGGCATTCTTACACTGTGTAAGTTCAGCTGTAATAGTTTGTTAACCAGCAGGCAGATCCACCCTAGGTTTCTGCATCAGGACTGCAGAAGACTCCAGAATGTGTAACTGTTACCAGTGCTGGAACTCAAAGTCTTAATAATGATTTTTACTATGTAACTCAAAGTTAACATTTTTATTTCAAATGATGCTTTCCAAAGGCAGCTTTATATTTGAAGTACTTAATTCATTTATATTTCTATAATTCATCATGAATAGGGAGTATTCTAAAGCCGTGTTTCTCCGTGTATAGAAAGCCATGTATGGAAGTATTATAAGAAGTGAAATCACTTTAACTTGGAGTTTTTTAGCTATTTCAGCTACATCAAGCAAAGCTAGAAACCTGAAAAGCTGATGCACTGCCGGCTTCATCTGTCTGTACTGTGGTGGAAAACTTCCAGGCTGTTTTTCATGTTTGCTTAGGCAAATGGATACCAGTTGGGATGGGTGGTTTCTGTACGTAGCAAAATTTTGGCATTAGAGTTTTGTTTATTTGATCAGTGCTTGCCAGAAATGGGCAGAGAGGGGAGGCAAAGCTGCCCAGAGCTATGGCATGGCCTCCCTGTGAGGAGAGAGTAAGCAGAAACTCTTCAGTTTGAGAATGTGTGTATATATACAAACAAACAAACATGAAGTCTGTGGAGCATCCATTAAATTTAGCTGTCAATAGGCTTGAAATTGTCACTCAATGCTACAGGAACACACAGGTTCTTTTAGGGATACTTGGCAGAAGGAGGACAAGCCACAGGGTTGTAGTTGTAAATCCAGCCTTATTATTAAATTAAGATTTTAATAATCAGTATAGGTTATTGTTATGTACAATTTCTAGCAGTTAGCTTAATGTAATAGCATTATTAGTAATTACCATAGCTTTCAGTTAAACAGAATTTCTAGTAGGTAGTGTAGCTTTCTTACTGTCTAGAGTTTTTAGTTACCTGGGCCATCTGCATATTGGGTCATATCCTTAATAATCGTTGTGTGACACAATAACCACAATCTAGACTCAAACTTTACCTAAACTGACAGGAGTCACTCAGTCTCAGAGGAAGGATGCGATGGTGGGGGTGACCCAGATACCTCGGGATCATGGGTTTTGCTGTCCAGCAGCAGTTCTGGTCTATGTCCCACTTAGAACTTGCAGCTGCTTGATTTTATAGGCAGTTTCTCATGTGCTGGTAAGCTTCCATGAGAAAGCATGTGAGATATTTCCCTGTTCCCTAGTGGGTGTCACCACATCCTGATGACAGTGCTTGGTGGGCACATGGTCTTGTTGCAACACTAACACAGGGGTTGTCTTTTCTATAACAGGGGTTATCACATCCTGGTGACAACCATGGCGTGGAAAAGGGGAAGAGAGAAGGGGGTAGCTCATGATCAGGACACTGATGTATTATGGCTGCCTGACTCAGAAAATAGTATTGGATATGCTAACCATATCACCAGGCTCAGGAACAGGGAGTAGCAGACAGAGAAATAGAGGAAGCTATTTTTCACCCAAAATAAGTTGCCACAGGTTCCCATGGAGGCCAAAGGCATAACTATGCTGAAAAAGGGATCAAGGACAGTGGTCCAGGTATCTCTTTGGTCTATTCAGCAAGTTCCTAAGCTATCAATTTTCAGAAGGATAAATACAGATGGATAATGTATTTGCTCTTTTTCTTATGCTGTCTCTGTAAATTATGGTTTTTGGCTTCTCCTGGGAATAGCACTGAGGAAGAGAAAGAGTTATTCTGGCTACTGTGGCAGTTCCTGTACTGTCACAGGTATGGTGGGTATGTAAACTGCAGGGGAAACCATTTAAAACAAAACCACCCCCACTTGTTCTGCAATTACAGACGTGTTTGCTTAGATGGGCTGTGCCTGCCTGCCTCTTTCTAAACTACTGCATGGAATTAGGAAGGTCCGTGTAATATTGATGATCCTCTGCACTGATTGTGATGAGGAGCACAGGATGGCTGCTGGCTCTCTTTGACACCATAATTTACAGGGACTTCCTGGAGGTCGAGACTGGCATTTTTGTAGCCATTGTAAATGCTGGTGGAGGTTTGACTGCTGAGCTGCAAATGCTTGGTCAAAAATATAAAAGTAATAACAAATAGGTATTTGCCTGCTGTTGGGTGTGTAGAATAACAAACTGCCAGTTACAGTGCTGTTCACTATTAATGTTTGGAAATACCAGTCCTGTTGAAGATGTCAGTGCATTTAAACGTTTTGCAAATGGACAGTCTAAATTGCACTCGCTGCTCTTTCTCATAGCAATATGTGGCCATGTGTCACAGAGTTTGCATAATTCAAGGCAGCAGGGTATGTAACTGTGCTGTTACGGAACTTGCATGAGAATCAGCATTTTTGGTATTCCGGAAAGTGTGGGCATCATCTGTGGAGTATCCAAGAGCTTTTATGTGTAGTTGCTTTGTGTTTATCAATCAAGTAAGGCATAGATCTTCTAGAATGATTTGAGATCATCTTAAGGAGATTTACAGTAGCTGTCTGTAATATCATTTACATCAGCAGTGATAATTATTCATGTGGTTTCATAATGCTGGAAGTTACTTTTCTTCTGCACCGTTTCCTAAACATTTTAATGTATGTTCTTAAAAAATTATATTCAGCAGAGAGAGTAGCAAGCAGTAAAGCAGCTGTAATGTGCTCTTGTAAATGTTTGAAATTGCGTGTTCACCACATGCCAGGTATTGTGGGAATTGAAGGAATAGCTGTTTCTAAAGTTATTAATGCCAGTTAGCCTCTGATTTAATGTGGAGAGAAGGAAAAGGAAAATTGATGGTACTGAAAAGGGTATTAAGTTGTAAAAGATGATCTTATGCTTCTGAAGGATTGTTTTTATAGCGTATGTTTGCTCTTCTGTTGAGGCACTGAAAATACTGCTGTTCTAAACTGGTACCTCCTCTGCTTTAAAACGTTCTTTGTTTTTTAATTAAAGCTTTCAAAATTACAGAAAACAGTATGGTTGAAGAGGTATTTTTAAAATAGCATTATTTCTAAGGCAGAACTGCTCAAGACTTTGGTTGCACAGCTGCAGATTAGGGCCAAGAGGAAAGTGGGATGACTCCTACCCTTTTGATTGCCAGTGGGGTGTTTTCCTTGGTGTGTCAGGGAGGATCTCACCCAAATGGCTCTGTGGATCAGACCATTTAAATCAGCTCTGACCAGGGAAGCTGAATGTCAGCAGGTTTTGGACCAGCCCCATGGGGAGATAAAAGCTGTGCAATACTGAGTTAAGGGCTTTTTTCTTTACTGCATTAAAGACAGCTTGCATATTTGTCCTGGGTTCAGCTGTAGCAGTTGTTTTTCTTCTTCTCAGTAGCTGGTGCAGTGCTGTGTTTTTGACTTCAGTCTGAGAACAATGTTGGTAACACTCCGGTGTTTTCAGTCGTTGCTAAGTAAGGTTTATGCACATTTACGTAATTTATGTAATGAACTCCATGTAAAATTTCACTAGTTCTTGTATCTGAATAGCTTTTGTATTACTTTTGCTCATCCACATTCAGATTGCTAAAATAAAATGAGGTCTCAGCACAAGTGCCATTAATTTTCAGTTCTGACTAGTGCTGTGAACCCTTACATTTGTGGCTGTTCTGTGAAATTGGTCTATAGAAATTTCCATGACTGTCTTCCATGCTTTTCTTTATTTTAACAAGAAGAAAAGAAGGAAAGCTAGAATCAGATAAAGTTGTACCATTTTTTCCTTATTTTGTCTAATTTATAGTGAAAGATTGATTATTGCAAGTTGTTGTGATAGTGCCCAAAGAAAATACTGGAAAATTCTTCTGTATTTTGTCTGTATGCAAGGGCAATTTCAAGTACCTTTGTAACAACGGAGGGGGGTTTTTATAGTAATCCCAAACCTGTGCATGCATCATGAAAAAATCTAAACACATTCAGTCACTTCTCTCAAAGGGGTCACAGTGGGTCTTAAACATGAAATGGTCACTCAGTGCTTTTGATCAGGGGCGTATTCTTTGCGTTTAGGAGCAGGACACCTATTTTATTGTTCTGGATTTATCCTTCCAGACAAGACTGCCTTTACCAAATACGTGACTGTGTGAAATCAGCACAGAATATTAACAAGGGAGAAAACTTCAGCTTGGAGGCAAGGATAAATTCCCAGCTGCATTAGAAGAGTGAGCACAGTGTATATTGTCATTTAAGACTTTTAATGAGAAATTAATTCATTCTTATTCCGTATGCTCCCTGAGATACGAAGCTCCCCAAAGCTCGGGACCTAATGCAGGCAGCACATTTTTGGAAGCCACATCTGCTTCCTGGTTGCCAGAATGTGCTGCGGGACCGCTGCCTGCCTGCTGTCGGTGCCTCGCAGAGCTTTTTATAGCCAGCCATAGACTTGTGATGTGGTGTGAGACAGTCTGCTGAGTGTAGACAGAGAAATATGCAAATTGATCTACATGTCTTGCTTTGCATAGGCTGAAGAAGTGCTTCAGCAAACAAAGCGAAGTAGGAACTTCCAGCTCTGTGCAAGAAAGGCTGTGATAAACTTCTTTTCCTTGGGAGCTGTCTCTAAGAGTTGCCTGAATGCCTGGAAGGAGGGGGGGGGGAAGGAAACATCTTGTGATCCAGCAAGAGATGAAGGTTGAATTGAGGCAATATGGGAAGGAGTGCTTGACCTTGCTTCACCTCCTCGCTTACCCATAGATTTTCTTCCATGATATCTATTCATTTAGGTTGTATGTGCCACTTACCTATGCCACCAACAGTGATAGGGCTCAGGAGGTGGCCTGTAAAGCAGCACACTCCCTGTCCTGTACCCTGTATAAATGAAGTCTTCAAGACAAATGTCTGCTAATTCCAGATAGCATTCATTCCTGTGACACTGGAAAAAGTCTTGCCATCATCTCTATTGAGTGTCTCCTTTATCATGTTGTCACCACAGCAGTACATTGCCTGTATGTTAAAAACCTGGCTGAGCAGAGGTGGTCCTGACCAGGCCCTGCTTATTAACGAGTCTTCTGAGGAGTATCTGAGGGAACTGGGATTGTTCAGCCTGGAGAAAAGGAGGCTCAGAGGAGACCTTATCACTCTCTACAACTACCTGAAAGGAGGTTGTAGCAATCTGGGTGTCAGTCTCTTCTCCCAAGTAACAAGCGATAGGACAAGAGGAAATGGCCTCAAGTTGCACCAGGGGAGTTTTAGATTGGATATTAGGAAAATTTCTTCACTGAAAGGGTTGTCAAGCATTGGAACAGGCTGTCCAGGGAAGTGACAGAGTCACCATCCCTGCACGTATTTTAAAGACATGTAGATATGGTGTGTAGGGATGTGGTTTAGTGGTGGACATGGCTGTGCTGGGTTAATGGTTGGACTTGATGATCTAAAACGTCTTTTCCAACCTGTTTCTATGATTCTGTGATCTGCAGCTGTATGTGAGCCTGCTGCTCAGATCTTCTCCCACTGCTCTTCTGAAGCTCTCAGAGCCCACAGCCGTGCAGCTGGGTTGGATGTCAGACAGGAACAGGCTCAAGCAGAGGCTCTACCCAGATTGCATTTTAGGCCTAAATCTGTCTTGGATCTCAGCTTTGAAGTGTAAGATGGGGATATTTGTTTCTTGCCTTACAGCAAAGATGTTAAAACCCTTTACTGATGATGAGGCTCTCTAAAAGGCAGATTAGTGCTGATTTTTATAAAATTCGACACATACTGTATTGAAAAAATGTTAAAGGAACAGATGTGTGTGTTTGTTACACAGTGTTGTGATAGGGCATGAACCCCCTCCATCTGTAACAGAGGAAAAAGACATGTCACTGGAATTCTTGTGTGGGAAGAAAAATACCTGTCATAATTTATAAGAAAGCTAAAGTGAGCACGGATGGAGGACAAGACAACTGACCTGATTAGAGAAGGGCTGATTTAATGAAGCATGCTCCATCAAATTAACTAGTTTGTCTAATCGAAAGGAGCCTCATCTTATGACTGGTGCTAAGGAGAAGTACTTCTCTGCAATCCTACTTAAAACACAGTTTTGGAAAATAAGCAAAGAATGTAATAACAGTATCAATATTATGTTCACACTTCTGCTACACATAAGATATGTGTAGGTATCAATAGAGATGCAAAGACTAGTATTTAAATGCAAAATATAGCTAACACTGGTTTATATTTTCATTTTAGATTAGATTTAATTTTGGATGAGATTTTGTCAGCTCCCCAGATTCATCCACATTTCTACTGGTAGTAACAGGTTGCAGTTAATTGTTCCTCTTCTATCACAGGTGCAAAAACCTTCCTCCAATTTTCTTCAGTTCTTATCTTTCTGGCAATTGCTTTTTCAGTCAGCCATCATCTGACTTAAGCTCATCTTAGCATATGCAAATCCTTTCTTTCTGGCAGTTGCAAATAGTACCAACAGATTGGTGTCCATGTGTTAAAATGGACACTTGATTTGAAATCCCATGGTTTCAGATGTCAGTAGATTTGTGGAATAAACAGCTCCATTCAGAAGAATATTAGGTTGAGAAATTTTGGGGCAGTAGGACTTGCTGTCAGATTCTAGGCTCACAACGTTTTTTAACATAAGCTTTTGATAATCTTTTAAAGATTAAAATTTTAACATACCAAGCCAAATAGTGCATTAATACAGTGTTAGACTAGTGGACGTTATTAAAGCAGAACAACAAGTGTAGTATACCAGAGTAATCTAGTCCATGGTGATGACATCATAAGGTGATCAAGGAAAAATATATGGCCAGTATTTTAGGTCAGTCTTCCTAAAGGAAATGATTTATTGAACCTGCCAGTAATGTAATCATCTCTTGGTCAAACCCAGTAACAGAAGATTGTAAACTTATAGGATATTAATAGCACTCATCATGCAGTAGTAATGAAATACTCTAAATTGAGAAGAAAAAACTGGAAAGTCCAAAATTCCTGAGGCAATCCTGACTCCTCCTGCCTATGCTGTGCAACATGCAAACATTCGCATCACAGAGCTAGGTATATTGGTTATCATGCAGATCTTCAGTGTACTGTCTGGAATTCAGAGCAAAGCAAAATGATTTCTGTGTGTAATTCTCCATGACAGTGAATCAGAGACAGTTCTTAACCCTGTCTCTTATAAATAAAATCCTAAATAAATCGTAAATAAAATGAGTGTTGCAGGGAGTGCATGCCTCTGCCGCTAGCATGGCATTCAGGAAAGCTAATTTGTCTTGCACGTTTTTACTTTGGTCGCAGGGCAGACAATTCAAGTGGAAGCTAAAGGAGGCAGCTGGCTCATTGTGTGGTGGGCACTGCCTCTTGACCAGGTATCAACTACCAGGTTGACATACAGCCAAGAAGAGTTCCTCTTAGAAAATAGTTTCCTCATTAGACAAAGTAGCTCAAGATATTGTTGTCCCCTCTACTGAAAAATACGAGTGTCTGAGGTCTGTTTCAGTGGAAAGGGAGGTAAATTGAGTTTAAACCAGATTATGAGAGCTCTCTGGTGAATTACCACATCTCAGCAGCAGAGGAGCAACTCCTTTGAATCATTGCTGCTGCTTTAAAGGTGAACATTTGACCTCATCCTTATGCATGACATAGATTGCTATGCTGAGAACATTCTCTTTAGACCTTGTATAAATTTCAGCAAATGCATGCATTCTTGGTTGCTTTGGGGTGGAAAGGACCTGAATCTGGTTTGTGTTGCCCATCCTCCAAGGTTGTTTAGTCCTGTTTAAACCAGTGGGCATACTGAGTTCAGTGCCCCAAATATCATGTATCCCTGTAAAAGATCTGCTCAAATTAAAGTAGGTTAAATATTCATATGACCCAGCTTTTTAGACTAATTACAGAGAAAATAAATTAAAATACATAATCAGATCCTAGCATGAAATACTGTAAGAAAGCCTTGCAAAAATTCCCCTGAGAAGAAGAAGTCAGGAAAGGTTTTACACAGTGCTTTCCAGTCCCTTTAATCTTGAGAAAAAGTTCTTTTACTTATAGTGACAAAATTGTGCAAATTGTAACTAATTATCCTCTGATTAGTTTGCCTTTACTCAGCTTTTATGAAGGGTAGGGGAGAGGAGATTTATCTCGGGGTGTGCTATGCATTTGCTTTGCTTTCCCTCCTTTTCTAGGGGATGGGAAAATAAGGTCTGGAGTAAACCTCAGCGAGACCATCCAGTGAGTAGAAAGGACGACTGCTTCCACATGGCATTAAAAATCATTTATCTTTCTTACCCTTGGTGGGTTGTTGGGACTGTGATGAGGACAGTCCAGCAGAGACCAAGAGTAGCTGGTAGTGGATGGTATGATACAACTTCATTCTGCCTCTGGTACCCAAGCAAGTTAAGCAGAGGAACCAAAAACATTAATGAATGTATCACTGTGTGTGGTAGATAAATTGAGCTCCTCTAATTATACTAAAAACACTAAGAAACAACCTTTCACTGGGTGATTCAGTCATAATTACATCAAACTCATGGTGCTATCAGCCATAGGTGCATGTCTGCTGTAAAATGGCAGTGGTGAGGTGCCACATTTGGGGCTATAATGTCAAGACAATCAATATTGGGTTTTCTATTTGTTTAAACAGTGCAAATTTCTTTATAAAACTGTCTGCTTTATATGTAAAAGAACTTTGTTAGCAAGTGGTGTACACCGATAAAATGATGAAGGGAAAAGCCAAGTCACTTTGATTTTAACGTTCAACTGCTGCTCTCAGAAATGAATGCATTAGCTATCACTTCACCTTCAAAGAACAGTATGTAAACCTTCCTGACATTTTTTCCCAACATCTTTCTTAACTGCAGGTAATTTATAAACTTAAAAACAAGTATGAGTCATCCTGCTTTTAAACTCAGTGACTCTTCTGCATTGAATAAATAGTGCTAGGCACAACAGGATATTACTGTTCAAAGAGAAGCTGAAAATGTTTTTAGATTTATGCCGTCATCCCCTACCTCAGCAAAGCCAAACTTGCGTGTGTGGACGCTTTAGATGCATTTTACATTCTCTGATGTTTGAAGCACACGTATGTGTGAACCAGTTTGAATAAGTAGGGCTGGGCTGAGTTCATCATTTGATGTGGCCCTGAGGAAAGAGCTGATGACCTTGCTGTGCTTCCAGGCAGGATGCGTGGTAGAGCTGACCTCCTGCAGAGGAAAGTAAGGAGGAGGAGTTATCTTGCAGATAAGTCCTTAAGCCCTCCTGTCACTGTTGGGAAGAAGATGGAATTTTGCAGGCCTGCAATGCCAAGTGGTGGTGGATCCGCCTCTGTCTCCTCTCCTCCAGTTTTCCCAAGGCACTTGGACCATTGGGAAACTGTAGAAAACCACGTACTGTTGAAACACGCTTTGGGTGTAGGGATATGCTGTCTTAGAGCATCCTAATTGACATCTAAAACGTGTTAAAGATCTGTGTTCTGCAGTAGTGTGCTACTAGCATCTAATTCAGGTTTGAGACTGTTAGATCTAGGGATGTGTGGAAAAGATAAGCAGCATGTAGGGTATTAAGACTTTGTTTTTATGGGAGAAAATACATGCAAGAGTGTAAATCGCCTGACCACTGAAATCTTCTGGCATTTGCTTTATTGCTAGATAAAGTAGCTCTAGTTCAACACCTGAACTCTTCTGTTCACTTTTTCAAATGATGCTTTGGAGTGTTTTCACATTTGCTTTCCTGCCTTTGACAACTTGCGTTAAATACCGTCAAACAGAATATAGCTAGGCTGTTTCAGATTTATTGGATGATTAGATGATTGCAAGAAACATTTCCCACAGTTATTCTTTGTTTTACTTGCAATAAATATCAAGAAGAGTTTCAAAATCAGTGCTTTTTGCTGTCCTTTGATTTTCTCCTAAACCCCACCATGTGGTTTATGCAAATGCTGTGCGCAGCAGTAGCTCACACGGGCTTTGAACTCCACAAGAAGCCAGTAAAATAAGCTATCTGAAAGCAGTATGCCGGGGAGCATAAAGCCTTGTGGCCAATCCACCCATCTGCATGATGTACAGAGACTTACATACTGACAGCTTTGTGGGGCTTTTCCTCCCCTTTCTAGCTGAATGTAGTAATTGAAACTGCAAAATAAAATTGCAGTAGGGAGCTGGGTGAAGAAGACCTGACTGGGAAAACTTTTTTAGAAGCTATTCCTCAAAACTTTACAATTTTTCTCAACAGATTCTGAAAAACGTGATCGAAGCCATCAACTACATTTGTCCAGAGTTCTTTTTATGCTCTCAACTATGTATTAAAAAAATAAGTATAAAAATAAACCTAAGAGAAGGTTCCCGCCCCCAAGTGTATAAATATTTATGTTTTGTTTGTTTCCTAATATGTGAATTATTAATTATTTATGCTAAATGACAATAAATTAAATGTCCCCAGATTGAGGCTGTTTTGCGTGCAGCAGTACTTGGTAGGTGTTTTTCCTGTCTTATACCCACAGGTTTTCTCATTCTTCCTGTTTTCTCTCATGTCCCAGTGGGGAAGGAGGGAGTGAGTAGCTGGGTGGGTGCTTGGCTGTCAGGCAGGATCAACCACCACAGTAATCTGTATCTTTGCAGTTCTTCACACTTCCATTCTCAGTATCTGTTATGACTACCATTACAAAGTCAAGTATCAGTGGATTTTTTCATATCAAACTTTCTTACGCCTTCTAGAAGCAATATAATAACTGCAATTAAGATGCATTTCCTTGGTATTTTTTTTTACTGTTACTGAGTATTTTTTAACAGAATAAAAATAGTTTACTGATGCAATATACCAGCATTGTATTGGTGCCTCACTATGCTTTTAAGTTATGTGTGTTCAGACTTTCAGTGAAAAAGTGACACCCAAAATACTTCGTTTCCATTGGAAATCAACTCACCCCCATTTGCTCTTAGAAAAAGAAAATGTGACACTGATTGAAAAGGGAAACACCTCATTTAAATGTCACAAAATTAGAATGTTTGTGTTGAAAATGGTATGATTTTTTAATATATAAAATCTATCTTGACAGGCAGTAGGCACAGAAATGAGCAATTTTCTTGTTGAAAAGCAAAACTGTGATGATTATTTTTACAGTGAGAAGATTCTGACCTCAGGCTACTTCTTTTTGCAGAGATAATTTGTCACCTTCAATTGCCAGTGGTGTTTGTGCAGGTAGCCCTTCTTACTTATGCAGAATTTATTTAAAGTTTGGGTCTAAATTTGACCCTTGCTTACAGTTAGACCTGTCAATGCTATGTGAATTGTGGCAAAAAGTCTAATAGGATTTTGAAGGAGGGATGTTATTTCAGCAATGATGATTTTCCCTTGTGAAATGCATTAAGCTGAGGGTACCTCCAGCCTCTCTTGCTCTGCCCAGCAGGTTCTTGTACAGCCCTAAGGATCCAGAATGAAGGAAGCAGAAAAAAACTTGGGAATAACACAAAACAGGAAAGAGTTTTGCAGGTTAGATCTTGCTCTAGTATGGATTATTGCCGCTGTGGGACTACACAGTGAGCGCCGGACTCCCAGGAATGAAGCAGCAAGAAAACTAAATTATTACACTTATTTTTCTCTCACAGTAGCCATATGTTTCAAATTACTCTTACAGTGGTATGGTAGCTTCTGGAAGGACCCAGATGTGTTGTGGAGAGCGCAAAATGCTGTAGGTGCCAAAGATGCCTTAGCATCTTGGAATGCAAAGATACCGGAATAGGCCTGTTTGTTTGTTGCATGTTTTTATTGAGAGGGGGAAAAACTTACTTTTATTTGACTTTAACTCTCAAGATTTGAAGGCTAGAAAGTTAATAGAAGCTGATAAAACGAAGGTTCTTGTTAGTTTGTTCTATCCAGTATCTCTAAAAAATAGCCGGAAGACAAAAAGTTTGTTCAGTTCTGAGAATGAACTGAACATTATGTGTCATCTTGATGATAAATGGCTGGAATGGAGTTTTGCTTTGTCTCCCTGTTTGCAAATGAAAAGCCAGATTGTATTTTAAAGCAGTTCACTTGCTTATTTCATGTTAAGTGCAAGAAAGTCTAAATATATGTAACTCTTCAGTATTTACAGCCGTTCCAATGTTAAGAGTTCTCCGAGTCTCTCGAGAGATGGAAAGGAGCTATAGGACAGTTTCCTCTCAAGTCAAAATTACTGTGGCTTCTTCTAAACCAAGGTGCTTTCTCCCAGATAAGTCAGTTTACTGCAGTATTTGTTGTGGTTTTTATTCAAATTGATGAAAATAATACATAGCAAAAGCAAATATTGCACTTTGATAATTGTTAAAAGAAAATGGGAAGTATTACTTACTTCTCAAAATAAGAAGTTCAAGCTTTTCCAATAATATCAGACTGTCACTGGACTCCTAATGCCTCATTTATGTTAGCTGTGTAGCTCTTGCTAGTTTTTACTCCAGTGACAAACCATTGAATGAATACAGTCTTTTTTATTGACTCATCTCTTACATGTGAGAACCACCAGGTTTTGGGATTGTGGAAGAAATTGAAAATAATACATTTGTCTTTCTTACCCTAAAGGCAAAATCCAGAGAAATTATCTTTTTTTGTTTTGGGTTTGTTGTGTTTTTTTTGTTTGTTTTGGTTTTTTTTTGGTTTTGTTTTTTTTTTTTGTTTTGTTTTGTTTTTTTTTCCTTTTTGGGGGTGGGGGTAACATTTGGAGAAGCAAATGCTAGCTTTGTTAGAAAGGGAGGAACACAGTTTTACTCTACATGTATAATCATCCTATACAACATGACAAACTGAAAAAGGGAATTCCACATTGCATTGTCTAAGTACTGGACCACGGGTAGGGTTTGGAGAGTGAATTTCAGGAAGAATATGAGCAGAGGTCTTCCACTTCTATCAAAAATATTCCAGCCAGCCATAGCTTGGAAAATGTGATGGAACTAGTGTTTTTCCTTTTTTCAGAGATTATTATACGTAAGTTGAATCAGTATCCATTTTTAAGGCCATATACGAATTCATTATAACTGTTCAGTTATTTTCTGTAATGGCTTTTACTTTTTCCTACATTTAAATGAGTTCTGTATTCTGTTCTGTATTGCTTTGTTTGTCACAGTGATGTATTGATCTGTATTTTTGCTTAAATTACAAAAGAAAAGATGAAATATTAAGCAGTTATTTTAAAACTTAACTTTTTATTAGCAATGAACAAACTGTAGTTTATAGTTAAGACTACTTGGCTCTTTTTCATTAGTATGTATTTCTCAAGGGAGTTCGTAAGACTCGATAGAGTTAAATATGATGGACACTGAAGTCCATCCTGTGCTGTAATGTCAGTCGGAGCCCTCTGTGCAGCCCACTGCTGCAGGCAGAATTCATCCATGTCCACGTGATGTCCTCTGACTGCTGATTATGAAACATCATGATGACAGGATGTAAAAATGGCCCTGCAGAGAGAGCAGTGGTTCACAAAAAATTTCATCACTTCAGAGTTTTTTCCTAAAGCATCCCTGATGTATCTGGTGTTACTTGCATGCTGTAAAACTAAAGTTCTTGCAAACTTTTTTTTTTGCAGTCTGCTGAAAATTAAAATGGAAAGAGAATAATGCAATAAAATAAATTAGACACAAGAATTGGAAGAGCAAACGGAAAAGTTATGAAGAAATAAGACGTAGGATATGTAGGAAGAAGAAAGACAGAGGCTATAGAAAGTAGTAGTGCACAGGAGCCAAAATATGTTACTCCATTGAGGACCTGTACGATACTTGTGATCACTTAAAACTTGTGCAAAAAAGAAAGAGCAACTTTAAAATGAAGAAGCAAAGAAAAAATTTAGTGGAGAAACTCATGGAAAATGTGAGATCGAAAGGATTAATTTCATATAACCTCACAGTCAGGCGCATATAGCTTCTGCTCGTGCTTGCAGTGGGGTATGGAAATCTATGTTCCCATGGTGTAAAGGTGTAGTATTAACTGTTTTGAGAATTTACAGTACATATCAGATAACACTGTTCACCAAAAATGTATCTCCTGTCAACTAATGGACCAGGGAGAGCACACAGGAGGGCAGAGTGGACCAGTTAGCCTAAAGGAAATCCAGGTTTTGCCTGTTGCAGACAGATGTGTCCTTACTGTGCAAATGTTAGATTTAAATTTAGAATGTGAAATCTGTATGTGACAAGCTAGCAAGGAGCACAGTATACCTGGTGCTGCTGTAGAGTGAACGGCCACATCACCCTCCACATATTACAAGGCAAGGAATAAATAAATAACCCCAGCTGTTCAGAGCTTTCCTCAGCTAATATTTCATTTTATGCCTCAGTTTACAAAAGCAGTTATTTTATTACTTGCCCTACTTTGCTTCTCTACTATGGAAGATTTATGAGCAATACGTATATGGAGTTGTAGACAGTACTTTAAGTAAGATTCACTGAGAGGCTGACAAAATGTTTATTTCAGCTTTACAAAGTTAAACATCAACATTCTTACCTATAGACAAGCTTTATTTCTCTAGCATAGCTCCATCAGGTGCCAGGAACCCACTGCCTGGAAGCAATGGGCCTGATTCTCATTCTCCCCAGTAGGATAATACAGTGCAATAGGGCTCAGATAGGTCTTAAAATCTTGGCACCTCCAGTTATGTGTAAGTCTTATATTCCTGACAGAGCAGAGTAGTGAGATTGCAGTGGCTATTTCTGTGTGCCTGAGGAGTCCAGCAGGTCATGGCAGCAGGGGAATGTGCCTAATGAGTTTGCAAAAGCATATTACTGCTTTTTTTTTAGCCACGTCAGGACCTTAATTTCTGGATTTTTCTAGCACCTTTCTTTGCTGCTGCAAGTTGCAGTTTCTTAAACAGTTTATTTAAAATGGGGAGACAGCTGCTGTAATTTAGGACTAAATTTTTTAGTAATCGTTAGAAAAATGAATTTAAAGTTGGCACTAAAAACAGTGTGGGGTTTGTTTTTTTTTTTTAATATCTATATATATTTTTCCTTTGTACTAAGGTTTGGAAAATATGTCAACAGAGGTACATGACTAGAAATCTATTTAGGCTTTACCCACTGCCAGGCAGGCTTTGCTAACCTGGAGGACTTGTTGTCCTGCAAGGCACAAGAGGATGCATAGGTGCTGAACATGCATCGATTTATACGTAACAGAAGTATGTTACATCATAGGTAGAAGGATGTGTATATGTCTGTGGTATCCCTGTCTGCTCAGAGGAAAGGAAGGTCAGATCTACTGGCAGGAGGATCTGCATGTTATTTACTCTCTTGTCAGAAGCTTTTGCAGTGATAACGGGGTATCACTCCTGCCTTTCCTCAGAAGCAGTGGTGGAAGCTCCAGAGATTTCATAGTACCTGAATCCTCCTTCATGCTGCCATGTGTATTCCCCTTTTGGCTGATTCCCTCTTGTCCTTTTGAGTGTTCTGGGGAGCTGGAGATGAGGATACGGGTAACAGTTCCTCTGGTATACACTGATACCACTTCTAGTTAACAAAGAGGTGAGTTGAGATGAAGCAATGAGCACTGGGAATGAAATAAGGCCCTGAAGAAGAAGGGTTCAGCTTGGATTATACTGTTGGGGTCTTCCTTTCTGATCCATGGAGCAAACAGACTTGAGGCTTGGGTATACCAAGATACCTTTCAGCTGTGGGTGGTTTCCGTGACATGAAGCTTTAGAGGAACCCCCAAGGAGCTGGTGCTGCATTTGGGAAGCTGTGGATCAAGTGTGCAGCTGTGAACAAAGGAAGAGAGAAGGTTAAAGAACAGTGGCAAGAAACATCACCTTTGTGAAAATGCTGTGCAGACAGTGTCACCTTCTCAGTAGCTGTGACTTACTAATAAATAGACTTGTTGCAGCTCAGCTTTGCTACAAATGTGTCTTGGTGGGGAGTGAGGAAGAGCCTGGTCTTCCCGAGGAAGCTCAGGAACCATATGCCATGTACCACATGCCAGCTTCCATCTCTGTATCCTGGACTCCCAGCTCAATTTGTGTTAATTACATAGACCACGCATTCCCTGGTTAGGGGTCCTTAGTTGATGGCATAGATTTACGTCAATAAAACCAAATTTGTTGTAGCAGCTGTTAGGCTTCAGTCAGAGAGAGACAGTGTTTTTTGGCATTGCTGCAGGTGTCGCTGTCCCGGTGAGCTGCCCTCACCTTGCACGGCTGGTGGCCTCTGTTCTGTCCTTCGTTTCCCCTTTCTGTTTGAGGGTGGTTGTAACTATGGAGGATGAACAGTTCTGGCAGGTGCCGTAGGTGTGCAGCTCAGGGAGGTTTTGCACAGGAACCCTCCTGCACTTGGCCTGGTTTGTTTGTGATTTTGAGGAGCCCTGCTGCGCTAGCCCAGAAGCGTGCCCAGCACACTGAGCCACACAGCTGGAGGTGTCACCACTGCCTGGCAAAGATGGGGGTGAAGCCATGCACTCTGTTCATGAACAAACCAAACTTAAATCCCAGAATTTGGAGGTTACTACTGGATTAAATATCGTGGATGCTGAAATCAGACTCGTTCAATGCAAAAATTGAAAACTGTTACTTAGCTTTGGTTCCGAGCACTAACTAGCTCTAATTTCAGTGCTTCTGAACATCAGGACATTCCTTTAAACAGGAATATGGTTGTTTGACAGTGCACAGTGCAATTCATGTCCTGAAATAATAATTCCATTTTACTGCTCAGCATCTGATTGCATTGCCTTTCAAAGCAGAGAAATCTGCTGAAGAGAAACATTTGTGCTGCAGAGAACAGAAAACAGAGACAACTTGTACTTTTTCAGTGTTCTGCTCTAAATGTTCCTCCTAAATGTACAGGAAACATGTCAATATACATAGTGAGAGAAGAAATATTGTACTTCACTGTGTAACCACTTTTAATCTGCTGATGTTGGAAAATACCTACTGAGCTGGTATAATCAATAAAGCTTTGCTTTCCCAAGCAGTGTGTACAGAAGTATGTACACTAGTTTTCCTGATAGGTTGGTGCTAAAACTATTGCAAAGACAAAATTAATTGGACTGCCCGTGCCATGAATATTAGAGCACATCTGTTTTTCTCTTATTTGCTTATTTGTACTTCTTAACTTTTCAATGCTATCTAATTTACTGGCACACAAATCCTTGCAGCTGGAACATCTGGAATTGAGCACAACGGGCTTGCTGTATGTTTCAAAGAAAGATGTTCCCCACATTTGGTGGGTTTAGGGAAACAGGGGGATGTGGAGGATTAGTGGCAAGCATGGAGAAGTGAACCTGCAGCTTTTCAGCTGGGAGGACTCTGACCAGTGATGCAAAAAGTACCCTAGTGGGAAGCTGAGTTTAAGCACTGCCTGAATCACTGGAGAGAGGTGATTGCCGTATCAGTTTGGTGATGTGTCTGCATTCATCGGTAGACTTTACAGAGTGGAAATTCTTCTGCTCCACATTTCTAGACATTCATTTCTGCCTGAATGTATTCTTTCAGTTATGAGCATGTGCTTTAATGTCTAGACCCTCCTGTACTTTTTACATTAAGAGGGGACAAGAAAAATTGCAATGAGACTTTTTTCTAGAGAAGACACCAAGCAGTTTAGTGCTGGGTTTGTAGGCAGTGCTTCTTAGAAAACACCAAGCTGAGAATATTGTAGCCTGAGTGGGGGTTTTTGTTTTATTTTAGTTTGTTTTATTGGGTTTTTTTGTTTGGTTTTTTTTAATAGCTCTTTCTTGTTTGGGTACTTTGGTTGTAACATCCTTTATGTAATACAAAGAAGGATGTTAGCAACCCGGTTACTTCAGGAAATGAGCCTTTCTAATGGTGCACTTCTGTTACATAAACTGCAAGATGGAGAAATTTGATCTGATGGATTTTGAGGTGGAAGTGAATGGACAGGGCCTGTATTGGTTATAAGGCTGCCTATGTATTCTCCTTGAAAGTACAGGAAGAAAGAAACCATTAAAGAAGAACAAAACTGCATTAATAATCTTTTATAATAGCATAGATGTTAACACCATGGGCTGCATAATGTGTTTTGGTTTGTTTTGAAGGTGAATTTAACGATGAGTGCTGTTTCAGTAAAGGGAAATGGTGAAACCTAAGGTCATTGATGATATCAGTTCCTAAATTTACATTCCACCTTTTAAAAGTCTTTTGAAATACAATATTTGCCCCTTAAATGCCATTTCTAGAAGGAAAAATTAACTAGGAGTCAGCCTGTTCCAGCTGAAACCTTTATTTCAAGATGCAGGTAAGAGGCCGAAATAATTAAAATCATCACTGAGTTTTACTGTTATGGCCTTTGGAACATTAATTTTATTACAGGAGCTGGGAATCAAATATGTCCCTTTTCTTTTAAAGCTTTGTTTTAAAAGACAGTTGTCACAAGGACGGGTCTCATGATGTTAAACATAACGAGTTTAGATGCTGTCAACAATACATCATTTTATGGGGTAAATAACCAAATTAGTTCATGCTTTTATATTCCCTCTTCCTGTAAATGACAGCTAAATGGGAATAAATTGCCTATCTGTTTCCAAATGTCACTTCTAGCCACCTGTTTTCTGAACTTCAGAGATGCTCACTAACAGCCCTGGTATTGCTTTGCCTCTCTGTGCTATTTATAGTTAATGTCAATGCAAGAAGTTGTTTATTTCTCAAACTGGTTTACTTCTGGGAAATTAGGGATGTATGCCTCCTTTCAGAATTGACCTTGAGTGCTTCTAACCTGCCTGTGATCAGAAAGAGAGACATATTGCAGTTCCCCAATTTCCAACAGGATTAAACCCCTGTTGTTCTCTAAAACTGCAAAGTGATTCATGGGGTCTGTAAGGCAGTGATCTCTTTTGCAAGGTTTCTTTTAAACTGCAGTTTTTCAAGCCTGTTAGCCCTGATAAGTTTTGTGTTCGCTATCTTCTCACGTCATGTGTCAAGAGCTCGCTAGCACACTCAACTGCTGGTGGAAACAAAGAGCATGAAAATGAAATGTGACTTGCAGAAAAGCTGGAAAATTCCTATTCATATGATTGCCCTGGATGAGTCACTGAAGTAGAAGTGAGATGGCTTGTGGTGAGGGAAGGCAAGGGTTGTCATCCAGTCTGTCCCATGTGGCCTGTTTGGTAGGAGGGACAGAAGAGAGGATGAGAGGTAGGGAAAAGCAGTTCCTTAAGGAATTCCTCCTCCACAAAGTATCTAAGGGTAAAAGAAAACAAAATGAAACTCTTGATGTAGTTCCTTTGTGAGCTTAATAGCTTTGGTGACGGTTTTTGCCTCTTTTTGACAGTCTTGGTTCACAGGATAGAGGAAGATCAAGAGACTGGCACGTGGAGGAGGAAATGTTCAGCTGCCTTAGTAATTTCAGAGCTGAATTGATGGCCATTTCAAAAGCACACAGCTTTATAGCAAGAAGGCATTTTAGATCTTAGCACCGATTAAACATCCTCCTAATTAGGCAGTTCTGAAGGCACCAATAATTCTGGAGTGACAAGAGGTAAAACTCTCACGAGGGACAGGCACTGACCAGAGAGGTGGCTGACGTCAGTGTCACAGCAAGTGGTTGCTGAGAAAGTCACTTAGGAAATAGATTGCTTTTGACAAGGGTTCCTGGCATTAGAGTGACTCCACAGAGAAATGATTTTTGAAAGCTGTTGTAATTTGTTAGGCAGGTCTTGTTTTGCTGAGTACAGGAATATGTTAAAACCAGCTTTTCCTTTCACTGTATGCTATCTGAAAGTACCCACGGTTTCTGAATGGACTGGTGACAACATCCTGTCTGACAAAGGGGCTTCTAACTTTATCGTTTGGAATTAAAGCTCTCTCATTTTCTCATAAGCAGTATAATGGGTAAAAGAATTACAGTTGGCTTATAAAGACATATGCACATTATTACACTTACAGAGGGGATACTTTTCAATTTAAAGCCATCTGGGGGGAAAAAGCCACCACCACCACCAAAAAACCCAAATAGGCAATGATCACGTACAATGCTACATGCAGCCAGGCCTGTTTGGACCTCTCTGGGGATCTGGAGAGCCCAGGGGTATGCCTGTGGTGTGGGGCTAGCAGGAGAAGCCAACCGGGCATTGGGCAAGCACAGCATTTTCCAGGCTGAAATCATGGGGGCATTTCTCTGGCTCTACCCTTAGGAAATCTGGAGAGGGAAGAGGGAGGGATTGCCCTGTATAATTGTAAATCTTTCAAAATGGTGATGGAAAGTCTTTTCCATTACAGGTTTGTTTTCCTCTGCCCTAATTTTTCAGGTAGCCTGAGTAAGGTGGTCATATACCAGAAACTAAGGCACACAGATACACTAATAACCTCTTACTTTTTGTATGTGTGTTTAACACCTCAGTCTCCAGAAAGATGTAATCTGTTCAGTGGATCCTGCTTTGTGCTCCATGCTGAGCAAGTCCAGAGGAGGCCATGAGGATGATCAGGGGGCTGGAGCACCTCCCGTATGAAGACAGGCTGAGAAAGTTGGGGCTGTTCAGCCTGGAGAAGAGAAGGCTGCGTGGAGACCTCATAGCAGCCTTCCAGTATCTGAAGGGGGCCTACAAGGACGCTGGGGAGGGACTCTTCATTAGGGACTCTAGTGGTAGGACAAGGGGTAATGGGTTCAAAGTTAAACAGGGGAAGTTTAGGTTAGATATAAGGAAGAAGTTCTTCACAGTGAGGGTGGTGAGGCACTGGAATAGGTTGCCCAAGGAAGTTGTGAATGCTCCAACCCTGGAGGCGTTTAAGGCCAGGCTGGACAGAGCCTTGGGTAACATGGTTTAGTGTGTGGTGTCCCTGCACATGGCAGGGGGGTTGGAACTAGATGATCTTAAAGTCCTTTCCAACCCAAACCATTCTATGATTCTATGATGGCACCCTGTCTCTCTTATCCTTTTGTTGCTCCAGCAAAACAGAACAGATGCAGGTGAGGGTGCTTTAATATGGACTATCAGAGGTGCAACCAGAAACACCCTCTTGAGGAAAAAAGAGCCCTAAATCTCAAGAGGGACTAAATGGGTATTTATGTCCTGCAGTTCATTGCCTGCCAAGAGAAGGAATACAAAAGTGAGGGAGGAAAGCAAGAGAAGAGGGGAAGACCTGAGTATGCAGAAGGCATGGGACTCCCAGAATGGACCTTCAGGGTGGGAGAGAGTCTGCTAGAGTAAGAGGAAGAGACAATGAAATGACAAGGCAGGGATGTCCCAGCTCTGTTTGGCACATCTTTAGCAATAGAGCCGTGCCCTCCTGAGCGGTGACCTCTCTTGGAGGTTGGTAATTTCAAGCTGCTGCCAGAATAAAGACCTAGGAAACAAAAAGGAAGTGGTTTCTTATCCAGGTGTTACATGCAGCCAGTTTAAATGGATTTTGCAGCCATTATTTGTATTCCTGGCTGAAATACACAGGCTACTATATCTGCAGTAGTTCTCCTGATGTTTCTGCTCTTGGAAGCTTTACAAAATCTGATTGCTTACAATTATTTCTCCATCCATCTTTTAGTCTATTAAAAAAAAAAAGAAAAAGAAAAAGAAAAAAAAAAACCCTCCTGCACAGAAGAGTCCATGTAAAAATAGTATTGAAGTGGCTTAACTCAGTTCCATTCATTTTCTTATCTGAGTTTTTCTTATATACTTCTTTAGTCCCCTAATCATGGAGGAAGTGGAGCGATATGAGTGGAGAAGTATTAGAAAGAAACAAGAAGATTAAGAAGGGGGGATCTTTGGAGTAGTGCCATCTGCTTGATGGCCAGAGGAGGAGTTATCAGAAAGCAGCTGAGCATGGGAAGCAGGAGACTTGCTGTGGTTTTACTGGGTTGGACAGATGAAAGACAGCGCTATGGGCTGAGCTTGATTTCAAATCCTGAATCATGGGTTGTTTGTATGGATGTAAAGATAGGGAGATGAAAAGAGCTGTAGTGATTTAATATTCTCTGTGTTTGGAAACTTTTTCACATTTAGTGATAGGAAGAAGTGATAAAAGGCTGGATTATTGGGTTTTTATTTTGCAATTCTGCTCTGACAAAAGCTGCAGCACCTTGAATTTTTAGCCTCGTCACCCGTAGTAAGACAGTTTTATCAATGACTCCCTGAGCAGTGGCTGAGTGACTAAATAATCTGTTCCTCCATGTAAGTGAACAAAAATGCTGATAAATAGATGAGGATATCAACTGTAAGAAGGTAGCAGTATGGATAAATTACTTCCTGTCAGTCTTCTGCAAGGAGCTTTAAGTTGTAAGTGGGGGAATGAGTCTCAAAGGACTATCGGTCCAGCTCCACTAATGCCTAATGAACAAAATGAGAAAGTCAAATCTTCTTTGGACCAACACAACTGTCTACAAATCTAGCCTCAAATATCTACCATCAGTAAAAAGTTTAAAATCCTAACATTTGACTGATGATCTCATGCACAGTGCAGTCATGAACTTCATCTTCAAGCTTTGAAAATCCCTTCTCTGAAAACCTTGGAAGTGTTATTTGTGGAAGAAGCAGCCCCTCAGGCTTACGAAGGTCTGTGCAATGCATATTGAGCACATGTGTGCAAAAGTGTGTCTGGGCGTAAAATTGATTTGTGTTATCTCATTCCCTGCAGCCATTCAAAAAGGCACTGAATTTGCCTTCTCATGTCTTGGAAGATCTCAATTATACATTTAATTGCTCCCCAGAAGGCAACTTTGGAAGGAGAGTTCAGTGAACATGTAAAATGCAAAGGCATTTTAGTTAAAAAGGAAGTAAAGAAAGAAGTACCATTATATGGCAGTGGGAGCTATCTGGGAATTCTGCTTTCGGTTACATCTTTCCCGGGTATTGTAACTATAGAACTTGAATAAGAAGTGTTCAAACTTTTTTTTGTAATTTGAATTAATCTCTGCTGGAAGTTGTATTTTAAAGAACTCTGTACCACAGTGTAGCAGATTTAGAAGATCACCCAGAGAAGCCGTTATTTGCTGCATTACAATTTTCTCCTGCAGCACTGCTGCAGTTTCCCAGTCATTAAAATTCTGCTGCTGCTGTTTGAGTGGTGGGAAATCCTGAAATGGCTGAACAAAACACAGCTCAGCATTGGGGCCAGTTGTGTTTAAGATCTTTATCAATGATCTGTATGAGGGGATCAAGTGCAGTCTCAGTAGGTTTGCAGACAACACCAAGATGGGCAGGAGTGTTGACCCGCTGGAGGGTAGGCAGGCTCTGCAGAGGGATATGGACTGGCCGGATTGATCGGCCCAGGCCAATTGTATGAGGTTCAGCAAGACAAAGTGCTGGGTGCTGCACTTGGGCCACAACAACCCCCTTGCAATGTTACAGGCTTGGGGAAGAGTGGCTGGAAAGGTGCTCGGCAGAAAAGGAGCTGGGGGTGCTGATTGATGGAACATGAGCAGCTTGTGCCCAGATGGCCAAGAAGGCCAACAGCATCCTGGCCTGTATCAGCAATTGTGTGTCCAGCAGGACCAGGGCAGTGATTGTCTCCCTGTACTCAGCACTGGTGAGACTGTATCTCAAATCATATGTTCAGTTTTGGGTGAGAAAGACATTGAGATGTGTGTCCAAAGAAGGGCAATGAAGCTGTGAAGGGTCTAGAGCACAAGTCTTATGAGGAGCAGCTGAGGGAACTGGGGTTGTTTAGCCTGGAGAAAAGGAGGCCCAGGGGAGATCTTACCACTCTCTACAACTACCTGAAAGCAGGTTATAGCAAGATGATTGCCAGTCTTCTCCTAAGTAACAAGCAATAGGATAAGAGGAAATGGCCACAAGTTGCACCAGAGCAGGTTTAGATTGGATATTAGGGGAGATTTCTTCACTGACGGGGTTGTCAAGCACTGGAACAGGCTGCCCAGGGAAGTGGTGGAGTTACCATCCCTGGAGGTGTAGTGCTTATGCCAGGTTAAAAAAGCATATACTTTCCCACAAAAGTATACAAAAATTGTTTGGCTTTTTATTCCATTTAAGCTCCATGTTGTCAGTATTGTTTTACCTATTTATTATTTAGCATAAGCAGAATCAAAATGATGTAATCAAAGTTACTTTTTACTTCATCATAACAGCATCGTGAAATGATCTGTGATTGTTCTTTTCCTTTTCAGCTCTGCCCATCCTTCCACTTCCCTCCCACACTCTCTTTCTCTTTGAAGTTTTATTACTCATTCTTATTTAAAAATACATAGGGATATATTATGGGAAGGAGATTTTGGTTTCTGAAAAGGGTTTTTCTTTTCACATCTTGTAATTGATTTTCACACAGCGGGATTTAAAGTGTCACTGGCCCCATCAGCTTTTTACCAAGTTATATAATTTCCTTGTTTCTCAGTACTCTGTAAAGATGAGATGCAGTAGCTGCAGAACAGATGAAGAGGTCAGTCATCGTACATGAAACACTGTCTTTACCCTTTCTCCACTTGTATGTTACATGTCCTCATTTTTTTATAGGAGCAGATCACTAATTTCTATCATATTAACATTAAAAGCTTTGTATTCTGAGAATATGTGTCTTTTATGAATTACTGAATTCCAAGCTTTTGTTTCCTGCAGTATCTAGTGCAGAATAAATGGAATGGAAGGTCAGGAACTCTGTATTTTGTTCACATACATTGTGAGTCCTCCGATGTTCTAAATATGTGTCATCTGGGCACCCAATTATCTTGGAAAAGCTGTGGGACTGGATCTGCAGGATGTCACTGCAATGATCAGTACCAAGACAGACACCGGACTGGTGTATGTAATTCATAGAACCATAGAATGGTTTGAGTTGGAAGGGACCTTAAGATCATCCAATTCCACCCCCCTGCCATGGGCAGGAACACCTTCCACTAGACCAGGTTGTTCCAAGCCCTGTCCAGCCTCGCCTTGAACACTGCCAGCGATGAGGCAGCCACAGCTTCTCTGGGCAACCTGTGCCAGTGTCTCAGCACCCTCACAGTAAAGAATTTCCTCTTTGTATCTAACCTAAATCTCCCCTGCTGCATATTAAGAACAAACTTTCTGTGTGATTTTAGGTATCTCCAAATGAATGTTTGTGTTGGTCTCCAATATTTCTATAAAAAACCAAACCCAGCATTAATATTACAGGCAAACCAAGTTCAAATTGGATGTCATTTACTGAAAACATGGATTTTTCTAAAGCAAAGTATTATTTTAGACAAAATTTGGAAAGCATGAGAGTTTCCCATTCCAAAGTTTGACTTCTGGATTTTGACTTTAGTGGAAAGTTTATTTTTTGAGCTTAAACCGTTATGAAAGTGGAAATCTTGACTGCACAGGGCACTGGAGCTTTCAAGCTCTGTTCTGAAGGAGCTAGGCACAGGTATTTATGCTGCCAAGGTTTCAAGGAGAGGGCCCTGCCTGGCACCTGGAGCTGGAGCAGAGCCATTTGTACACCAGAGCTACAGGCAGGAGCAGGGGGTGCCTTTTGGCCCTTTCCTGTCTGTGCTCAGTGAATGCAGGTGCCAAGCAGCGCCTGTGTCCGGTTTGGGTGAGCAGGAGGCCTTTTCCCTTTTCTATCCTTTTGAGTTTGCTGTAAAGACTTACACAGGTTTTAATTGTTTTTTGCAGGCTGCTAATATGGGAAGGAGTTAGCCCCACATTTACTAGGATCTGAACTAAGTATAGATAAATGCAGAAGGCTGTTGAAATGCATGGAGGAAAAAGGATCTAGTCTCTTCATTTTTTTCTGTTGATTTATGTTCCTAAATTCTTCCTTACATTTGTTCATGTGTGAGAGGTTTTACCTTTCTGTTCAGGAGAACAATTAGCAAGGCTTAGCCATAATATTTTGATTTCCTAATAGTTACTTTTCATAGAAGATTAGCCAAGGAAAAAAACACACATTGCGATATTAGTTAAATACATCTTGAAATCCTGCCAATGGTTCCTGAAAAGAAAATTTACTGATTCTTATTTTGCATTTAGATGAAAAGCCTTTGATTTATACGATAGGACTTCTAAAATCTTGACAGTTTTATTGCATGCATCTAAATGCAGCTGCCATGTTTTAGCTTGTATGGTGTTTTCTTACAAATTCTGATCAGGTGCTTGTTTAACAGTTCTGCCTTGGAGCTGAACTCTAGTTAGGAAGCTAAATACATAAATGTTTCCAAACTCGCCTCATTTAACATGCTGTGGCCTTATTTGTCTTCTGGGCTCTGGTTTTGATCACTTCCAACTGTGCTTAAATCTCCCTTTTTTTTGTAGTCAGACAGCAGCTTCTCATCTCCTGTACCTTCTCTGTTCACTTGCCTGCCGAGGCTTACGTCAAATCATGGGAATCTTAACCTGGCAATGCCAGATCAGCCTTGAGGTGCTGTTTATTCTGCACTAAGCAGGGAAAAAAAAGGCTCACTGTGCTTTGGAAAACCACAGTATAGTGCTTTTTTATTGGATTCTTCTTTAATGTTATTTACTACGATGCCTATAGATTGCTAGCTTCTGGTAGTGGGTGTAGCTGTAGTGCTTATAGCAATTCTGCTCTCTGGGCTTAGTGATTTAAAAATAATAATATAAAGCTCTGCAGGGCAGCTGTGTTCTACAGTCTCTCATTTCTATGTTTGTCCAACTCCATTTTGTGTCATTGTGAGTAAAAAGGAAAATAGGAAAAAGATTGTTGCTTGTCGCAACCATAAATCTAAGTGGTGGTTCAGGGGAAAGGTCATCCTTTTCTGCTGGTAAGGACCTGTCTTTACTTTAGCATGAAACTGAATTATGGAATTATGGTTTTAGGTTGTTTTCTTGAATCTCAGTATGTGCTACCTGGAAGTCCCACCTGCAGAAGGAAGGAGAAATAAGCAGCTCGAGCAGCAGAGGCAAACAGCCATTGCTGCCATCCTAGAAGCGTAGGTGCTGCCTGGGATGCTGCTAGTCTTCCCCTGCCTTCCTGTTTTTCCTTTCTCTACCCCAGTGTTCCTGTCCCCCCCACCCCCCAGCTGAAAGATTAAGAAGGTACCCAATCTGCAGATAAAACTTCATCTCTTTGGTACTGTTGCAATGTCACTGCAGCATTTATGAGGACTGCCCTGCTTGGTATCTTACAATCATAGAATCACAGAATGGTTTGTGTTTAAGTAAGTATCCCCCTTTAAGGAAGGGACCTTAAAGCTCATCTAGTTCTAACCTCCCTGCCACTGGCAGGGGCACCTTCCACTAGAGCAGGTTGCTGAAAGCCCCATCCAACTTGGCCTTGAACACTGCCAGGGATGGGGCAGCCACAGCTTCTCTGGGCAACCTGTGTCAGTGTCTCAGCACCCTCACAGGGAAGAACTTCTTCCTAATATCTAATCTAAATCTTCCCTCTTTCAGGTTAAAGCCATTCCCCCTTGTCCTGTCACTACATGCTCTTGTAAAAAGTCCCTCTTCAGATTTCTTGTCAGCCCGTTTAGGCACTGGAGCTGCTCTAAGGTATCCCTGGAGCCTTCCCTTCTCCAGGCTGAAAAAGCCCAGCTTTCTCAGGCTGTTTCTGTATGAGAAGTGCTCCAGCCCTCTGAGCGTCTTTGCTGACCCAAGAGAGTGCATTCAAGCACAGAAGCACAGATGCAAGATGCACCCTGAAAGAAAGTAAGGAAAAAGCTGAGACATTTTGCTTTGTTGTTGTGCAGGTATGTTTTGCTTACCAGAAGCTGACCCTTAAGGTGAGGATCTGAACAGGCTTGTATCATCCTGGGCACTTAAATTGCCTCTCAGGCACCAACTACTTTGTTTATTAATGCAACTTCTTACAAGCATCTAGATGCTCTGCAACATAAATAGTCTTGAGATTTAAGTGTTTCTGTGGTGTAGCGGCTTGTTGGGTAACTCTATAGAAGGATGCTAGCAGTCTCCTCTTAAATGCTAACACATGCATATGCCTACTGGTTTGGTCCTTGGCAAGCTGTGACCTGCCTCTACAGCTGGTTCAAGAAATATGGCTCTGCCATACTACGATGCTGAAAAGAGTCCAGGTACCTTAACCTCTGTAAATCTGATCTTTCTTTTTACTATTGACATTCCAATTGACAGCTAGAGATACACAGTGCACATGCAAAAAAACCCCAAAAGTGGTATCTATTGATAAGCCTTGCTGCTCATCAGTAGTCACCTCCTTCCCTGGTTGGAGACAGCTGAGGCATCTTGCTGGTGGTCTCAGAGTCAAGAAGGGTCCTGAGGACACTGCTGAAACAGGGCCCCTGTCAGAGCTGGGAGAGGCTCGGAAGTGCACAGCTGGTTTATTAAAGGCTGAGCAGTAACACACTTTATCGTGCTGCTCTCTATTTTAATTTAATTGTCTGGGAACACTTGTCAGAAGAAAGTTCAGCTTCTGAGAAAATACTGACAAACTTGGTAACTGCAGTACTTGATGTCAAGGTGAGTTTATTAAACACACAACTTAAAAATGAAGCCTTCCATCTGAACCTATCAAAATGAACGTTGCTGTATTTTGGAAACCTTTTTCAATATATATTGATGTCGTTGCTGTGGATATAAAATAGGAGAGTCCCTTGCTTTCTTAAGCAAATTTTCTTTCCCAATGTTTAAGTTTTGCTATGTGGTGTAGAGATGGTATATATTTTCATGCCAGGAAAGACTGAAGAACATCTTTTGCTATTCAAATATTAAACCCCATGTAAGTATTTTTAAACATAGACTTCAAATTTTAGAGCTCTACATCTCTGTATTCTGAACTATGTAAGTACTGGACTACATATTTATTTTGCCTGTCACGGTTGTAAGTACAGTGCCCAGCCTGTCTTGAAGCTCAGGCCTCAGGGATGGCTCTGCCACGCGGCATCTGGCAGTCCTGGCATTGCCCACAGACACGGCCTCCAGGGCACTTGCTGCCCTGTCCAGGAGGAGATCTGGTGGTGGCAACGTTCTGTGTAGTCCGGAAGTGCCTTATGTTCAGCAAATGGGAGAAATGAAAATGGAGACACTTTTGTTAGAGACAGGCACTTCAAAATAGTGGTAATCTGCTATCTAAACCTCCAGTGGCTTCAAGCAGCCAGAGATATGCTTTGATCATTGTGTCATCAAAGCACAGTGGCTTGATAATGGGAGCAGAAACCAGGATTACAGGGGAGGACCTGAAAGGACCCAGGACTAAGTCATCTTAAGAAACAAGTGGGAATTCCATTCGTAAGGAAACTTGCAAAGAGAAATTAGCTGTCATAATGCTTAGTTTAAAACAGAAGCTAAGATAAGGAGAAAACTGCACTGATGACAGTGAATCATCATGGAATGGTTTGGGTTTGAAGAGACCTTAAAGATCATCCAGTTCCAACCCTCTGCCACAGGCCAGGACACCTTCCATTAGACCAGGATGCTCAGAGCCCCATTCAACCTGGCCTTGAATACTGCCAATGATGGGGCAGTCTCGCCTCCTCTCGGCAACTCTTGCAGTGCCTCACAACCCTCAAAGTGAAGACAGAATCATCACAGAATGGTTTGGATTGAATGAAAAGAGCCTTAAGACCCCTGATGAAGTTTCTAGGCATTGTGCATTGACAGCCAATATCCAAGTAAAACACATGTAGGAGAGATACCAGCAGGGCCTCCTGTGTACAGCTCTGGAGACGCAGAATTCACGGAGAATGGGAATTCTCACTGTGGTCACGTCACATTTATTTTCTGTCCCCACAGTTAGGGGATGTTGAAATTACTGTTGAAATCTCAAACATTCTCATAACATAAAAACTTTCCATGTTTTTAATCATAGTTTGTTGTCCCCAGAATATATTTGCTTGGATTCATGTTGAGCATAAACTCTGCTTGCCTGAACTATTTTGTTCTCCCTTGGGGACGCTCATGCCACGGTTCTCATGTCCGTGGCTCCTGCAACTCCTGTGTCTGCTGTGGTTCCTTCTTCCCTGTCCAACAGAGCTTCTTCCAAAGCAGCAAGGTGGTGTATCGTCAGTGCTTGTGGGCTGTGCTTGGAGGGTGAAGACATGAAGAAGTGTCTTTACAACCTTTACACTCTTGTGGGCACAAAGTAGAAAGTTGATAAAAGTGTTCCTCTTACGACCACAGAATGAGAAACAAAATAGTTGCGTGGATTTTCCGTTTGTTTTTAAATAAGTAGGCACTGTTTCACAACCTCTCTGTTCAGATGTATGTTTTTTCTTTATATATAGATTCTCTTAGTACAACCTGTTATTAACCAGCTTATCAAGTGGCCCTGCTTACTTTTTGGGATGGCGAGACATGAAAACATATATGCTCAAGATAGCGTTTCCTCAATAGGTGCGATTACAAACTTCCCATTTTCTAATTGTGCCTGATGGGATCTTAACAAGGCTCTGGATCTCTGTCAACTGCATGGCTGAGTGAATTGACAATGGGTTGGCATTCCCAGTCAGCCCTCTGGGCTCTTGCTGGAGCTCTGGAGGACATGCTGTTAACTGCTCTGCTTGTTACTGACCCCGGGTGAAAAGAGCAAGCTGGTTGGGGCTAGTTGGAGCTGAATACCTAGAGCAGGAGGGTGTCCTGCCAGAAGGGTAGGAGGATAATTTTGTCTTGTTGAAGTACAAAATATTCCTGGATCTTTGAAGATGTTTTTCTCCCATCTGGTATGAGCTTGGCTACCCTGATTTATGAATCAGAAATGCAAAATAACAGGGCAAGCACTTTTTCAAACCTGCATTGCTTGTGCCTGGTGAAATTCTGAAGAAAAAAATAGCTTGAATGAACATGTTTTCAGCGTAGGATCTAATGTATATATCAAATAATAGTCAAAAAGCCAACCTATATAAAGCTCATTTTATACAGTCTATTAAAAATACTTGAGATATGCATGAGTTGAAACCAACACCTTAATTCTGATGAAGGATTTCTCATTTTGCCTAGTGTCTAACTTGCCTTTGGTAAGTTAGGTGCTTTCACAGAGATTTATCTGATATTATTATATCCTGCAGAGCACTCTGGGAACCAATTTATGTTCTTAGCAAGGAGAAATGCTAGATGTGTTAGTCTTCTCAAGGAACAGCTTCTGTCTCTCTTCACTGTAACGAGAGTCTGCCCTGTGTGAGTCGGAGCTTATAGCTTCATTTTATGACAATTGCTTTTTGTCCTGTGAGGACTTAAAGAAGAATATGTTATGCACATGTTGCCAATCTATATGATCTTTATTTCAGCGCTAACCTATATTGCAAAGGTATGAAGAGGTGGTATTTGTACAAACTGGATGACTCAGTTGCCTATGATAGGTACTGTTTGGCTTACAGTTTAAGTTGCTAGCCTTTGTTCAGTCTTGTCATCGACCTGTATTCAATGAAGACTGGTGGGTGCTCCCAAAGACTTCTAGGTATCAGTTATTTTTTAAGTCCTAACATCTCTGTAATGTGCTTTGCCTGGTTCTTAGAGAAGTGAAATGGCAATAACGGATTTAAGAGTGCAGCCCTGTAGCCCCATGCCTGCTGGGAAGTAGATAGCCTTCACCAAAGGGCATTTCAAAACCTCGATGTGAGTCTTGTGCCTCTCGGAAGTGGAAGGGAGGCTTCACGTGGGAAGGAGCATGAGGAGAGTTTAGATGATTGCCTGTGAGATTTGTGTCTTCTGCTGTTTGGATTGACACTCCTTCTCAGCCCCACGGCCTGGTGGCGGGTCACAGAGCATGGTCTTTGCACTCTCTGCAGCATGTTCTAATGCTCAGGCTAAGCCAGAGGCTCTCTTGCTTGCTGCACCTCTGCTCCCGGGCCAGACCAGAAGGTCCCCACTTGCCTGGAGGCACTGCAGTTAATGTGCTGTTATATCTGCCTGGGCTGAGATGCTCCTGGCTGGATCCCACTTTTCCCTGTTCACAAAATGCTTTTACATCTCACTGAATTTTCAGTGATGAGATCAGAATGTCTTATCCCATGCATGTCTGTGGAATAAAAATAATGATGTATAAATCTGGTTTATATTTTGAAGGAAGTCTTTAAGTTGTTTCACTGTGTACCTTTCAAGTTGTATGAGCTATTGGGCAAGGCAGAAGAATGTGCAGATTTGCATTTCTGTATCTTAGGACAAGCATATCCACAGCAGCTTCTTCAGACCTGAGCTGCAGGTGCCTGCTATGCTGATGCTGATTTGTCGAGATGGTAGAACTAGTACACACAAATCTGTGGTACTGTCAGAACATTGTAACTTCCAACCTCCTCTGCCATCTCTTTGAGAAATTAAAAGGCCCTTTTGCTTCCACATTTTGCTACATAAATATATGCATGCTATGATTGGATATGCTGTAGCAATCTCAGGAACATCAAATGCCCAGGGATATTGCAGCTGACTTGTAAACAACACAGAAAACAATCAAGCCTAGGGTTAGAATCAGAAATGTAAATGTAATTGCCTCAATGAAAGGCTATGGATAAAACAACTTTGTTGATACATAAACTACTTGCAGTTAGCACAGAAAATAGTTGATATTATGACAAAGTTAATTATATGGAAAAACGCTACGAGCTTATATGGCTTCACTGTAGGTGAGGTGTTCTCTGTGTCTCAGGTTATGCCATGCAGCAACCAGACCACGGGCTACACTGCCTTTGAAAACTCTGGATTCAGTAATATAGGATGTGGTCCTGCATGATACAGGATGTGTGAAAATCTCCCAGGAATTTTCAGGGGAATAGGATCTGGGTGCTGGTTGCATAGCTTATGGTAAAGAGATTTCAGAAATAGCTCCTTCTAATCAGGTAAGGTGAAGACTTTCCATAGTGATACAACCTTAAAATAGTTTGGACACTTTGAACTCATCCTTATAAATAAAATTGCATTAGATGTAATGCTACAGTATTACTGAGACAAACAAGAATAAAACAGAAATTATCATGGCTTTAAAACCATTATGAAAAATTTTGCTGTGCTGAATATGACAGAGCTGGAAATTTCAAGACCCATACAAATTATACTAAAGTAGATCTGTGTAAAGCATTGGAAGAGCTTTTGTGAAAATGGAACTAGTGGGAGTTATTTAAATAACAGTATAGCAGCTATTAACAAAATAGCATGATTCAAAATAGTAATTTACTTTACACATCTCTTCTAAAACATGTCCAGAATCAAGATAACTGTCAGGAAATAGTACAGCACTACAACCCACTCTCTCAAAATCCTGAAGGAAAAGATCAAGAAATTCTCATCCCTGACAAAACACACACCCTAGTTGTGGAGTATAATAGTTCCACCAAGTAAAGCAGCTGTAAAATATTATACAGCCATGGCGAAGCCATATGATCTTGAGCTCTTAATCCTTACAAAAGCTTAGGCAGGAAAAATAGAATGAATTGTGTATGCTGTGACTATCTGAGTTACATTATGTATTAAATGTGACTACTTCATCTTCCTCTCCATCATCACCATCATCATCACCTCCCTCTCCACTGCTGCCGTGCCTCATGCTCCTGCACACGCACATCTCCAGGCCCATCTGTGGTATGTAGAGCACTTCGACTCCTTTGCCCGTGGACTCACTAACCCTTCTCTCACAGGCAGTGAGAATGCCTTGTCACACTTGAACCACAAGTGGATTCTGGATTCTCCCGCTTGGAGTTCATGGATGTAACCTGGCAGCAACCAATCTATATGTCTTCTGTAAATGGTCCTCCAAGGGTTTACCTCTAGCACTGCTGTCATGCTCCCAGGAATAATCACAAGGTTTGTGTTCGTTTTTGTAAGTCTTTATTCTGTGATGTGCCCCTGAAATTCATGGGGCACCAGCACTGTCTGTAGGTCTTGTTAAAAGGGTGTGGGTTGTCTGTTCCACACATTACAAAACCAGTTTTTCAATTAGATACTTTTAATCTTTTCCCTTGAAGCCTGAGGGAAACTTCTGGTTTGGTTTTGGCTTTTCTTACAGAATGAGGGATGGTGGCAGTTTTCCTGAATGTGCTGGAACCACTTCCATAGGGATGACTGGGAAGTGGAGAGGGTGGGTTTGGTTTGCTTTCTGGTACTCTGATGATTAACAAACGTTGTGTCTTTAATTTGCATGGTAGTTTACTGTAGTGCGTGTAGAGGAACACAAAGTGTTTTGTATGCTTGTTCTACATGCTCAAACACATATGCTGGGGGCATGGAGCAAAATCTGATGTTGAAATGTCACAATTTGCGCATAGCTCTTGCACCTGCCCTGTATTCTTTCCTAAGGCTGGTCTGGATGTTGCATTGTTGATACATACCTGCTGCTTTGGATTGCTTTTTGGGCTGTGTGGGTGTGAACTTATTCCTAATCCTTTCATGATGCTGCCCATGTGAAGGTCATCTTGTTCTCGTTTTCTGCCATCGAGTGATCTCATAAGCTGCTTGCATTATCAGAAAACTCTGCTGCATGATCAGAATGTAAAGGAATGATCTGAAGGGCTTTGCTGTGGGGCTTTTTTTGTTTACTGACAGACATTGATTTTAGTGGTGTTCTGTTTTCTAGCTGCTTTGTGGTGGTTGGTTTTGTTTCCTTCTGCAGTTCATAATGACCAATTCAGATTCGAACTGCAAGTACGTTGCACTTGGTTGTGTGTAGTACTTGTGCAGTAGTGGGGGAGACTGAGCATGCACTGGGTGGCTCTTTCTGTGTGAAACCCCTCCGCCTTCCAGCAATCCTCGGGTCACGGAATTTGCTTGCTGGAGCACCTGCATGCTTCACAGCCCTTAATGGATGTTTGCTGCCTTACTTGTGTCATTCTTCGTACCAAGCGATACTCCTGCCCTGCACAATCATCTGTTACTCAGTTATATACCGTTCAAAGAAGTTCTTTGCTGTATTTATTTCGAACTTGCTGCTTGCCTTCATTTGGTGCTTCTTAAACCTCTTGCAGTGCAAAACCATTTACTACTCCCTTTCCCCATGCCTGGCGGCTGTAGAGGTCCCTGTTCTGGTCCTCTGCCAGCAGCTCCTTGCCACAGTCTGTTTCGTTTTGCCCCATGAGGAACCAACTCATCATATCACGGGTGTTTTTGCCTATTCTATTCTAATCCTGCTCTCTTCTTTCTGGGGGGATGGCCAGAGCTGCAGGTGGTATTCAAGACCATTAAACAAAAGACTTTCCAGCAACCCTCCGTGGCATTGCTTCATGCTGCAAACTAACGGAAGGAGCCTCGGGCAGGAGATGGAGCCTGCCTGCAGAGCACAAGCCTTTTACCTGATCCCCCCAAATTGACACAGCAGCCAAGAAATGGTGGCCATGTGCAGATGCAGATGTGTGTGGAGGCTGGGGATGAGGGGACAGTGTGTCCAGAGGGGAATAGAGTAACTAGTTTATTGTGGCTAGTCCATGGACACCAAGGAGTTAGGCCTTCTCCTGTGTTTAAATTGTCAGACCTTTGCGGTGCTGTGCTGAAAACAGGAGCTTAGTTTTTTTTCCAGAATCAGATAAATCCTGGCTGCTAACATCAGTTTAAATCACATTTCTTGCTACAAAGAAATCAAATACATAAGCAGCTCTTCTGGGCATTCAAAAATACTAAATGCTTCTCTGAAGAATAGGCATCACTCTCCAAATGAATGATTTTGCTTCTCCCATTAACTGTGTAGTAAAATCTCTGTGATAGTCACAAGGGGTACAGGGAGGTTTTTTGCATTCAGTAGATAAGAATGGCCTAGGCTTTCTTCCAGATATTTATTGCAATAAGGGATTTTTACTTAGAAATTCACAAAGACCAAATTGTACAGATTCCAGCCCCTGGGATGCTTTGCATGCTTATTTGTGTCTACCATAAATGATTTGAACACATTTTTTCCCCTTTTCTTTCAGACTGGACTGCCAGCCATGATTTTTTTAGGTGCTTTCAAGATGTGTTCAGAGAATAATGCCTTTTTTTTTCCTCCCCTCCCCTCCGCTTTACAAAAATTCAGTTTGCAATTATAACAGGGAAAAGTGCATGGATTATATTAGGAACAGAATAGGTTTGTAATAGGGAATGCCAGGGATGAAATCCCGATGCTTGTGAAATCTGTTGCAGACTCCTGGGGAATTAACTAGCCCCAGGACTTCAGGACTTCCCCTGTGCATGGACTGCTCAGAGCACTTCATGGCTGATGCCCAAACACCCGACCACCTGGTCACATTTTCTTTTGAGGGAAATGGTAAGAATCAGTTCAAAGTGACCCATTCCCAGGAGGTGCTGCTGGAGAGCGCAGGATGCCAGCTGATCAGGAGGAGGTAGAGGCTGGAGCCATCTGTTGGGCTGTTTCTAAGATGCAGTAGAAAATTTGCAGTTGTATGCAGAGGATGGAAAGATAAATAAAGCACAAGTTCAAAAGCTAGTCGGTGTATCTACCTACAGGTATGTCATATCCCACAGCTTGGAGAGGCACACTCCTCTTGGATTGGCTAAATGAGCAAATCCTGGGCGATTGGTTGACTGGCAGAATGCTGAGAGGCAGATGTGGGCTTTGTGCCTCTGGTAGGTGAGACACAGAGGAGTCACTGTGCAGGTCTCAGGTACCTGATGTTACTGGCGTGAGCGACATCTGTTCTAGGAAAGTACACTGAGATAAATGGAGCAAATGGGGGTTTAATGGGTTATTAGAAATAGTGCAGTTGAATTGTGTATTTGAACAGGGTTATCTAAAACCAAGGTGCTACTCAGCATATTCCAGTGACATCCAAAGATGCCGCATTTCCAGATCCAGCCAGCAGCAGCTGCATAGCCCCTCCTCCTGCCTTGCTTGAACTTCAACCCAGATGGGTTCTCTCAATTAACTGTCGGCAGTTGGGGCTTCATGGTCATTCCATGTTAGCCTCTCCTCTGAAGTTAATGCTTTTGCTGGGAAGGTGCCTGTCTGTTTTAACACCTGAGTGAGAGCACAATCTTGAAATGCTCGCTGGCATGCTGTCTGCAGCAGTGTCATTTGGGGTCACACGAAGCAAAATTGAAATACCCGTGGTGACTGTTGTTGAAAAGTTAGTTGAAGGCTGCAGCAGAATACCAAGAGTAAAAGATGAAAAAGATTTGCCACAGTATTTCTTATATCTTTTATTTATTTTTCTACAAGCAGACAGCCCGAAACAAAGCAAGAATGAGGAATATGATCCTGACGCATTCCACATTCAGATTCTTTTCTGTCAAGGAATACATAGTTTCCGGTCAACTGTGCAGTTTTAATATACATAACCAAAACCAAATGCCACACAAAGCTAGCGATGAAGCTGGAAAAAGGATCAGGCTTCAAAACACACACAGAACTCAGGCTTTCTTTGCAAGGCATGGTGGTCTAGTGAAGATTCACTTCAAAGGCTGCAGTGCTTTTTCAAACTATTTGCCAGCCATGACTGTACCAATATACAGTTCAGCTGGGCTGAAGGAAGATGCATTTAAGTTGCTTGGTTTTGTCAAGTCATTCCTATAAAGTTCTGTCCTTATTTGAACCTGTGTCTTACTCAGCTGACCCTGTTATGATGGAGTCTGGATTAATTCAGACCCTGTATCTTTCTGCCTTTCTTGTCAGCAAAAGCACTTTGGCATTACAGAACTTTATCATTTTACTTCACTTGTTTCAAAATTTCAGAGTTATTATGATCCCTTCATCTCAAATCAGTATTTCACTGCAATGCCATAAGCCTCCTTAATTTCCAGGAACAAATCATGTAGTCAACTATATACATCTATAGAGACCTAATTTAAGAAACGTGTTTATAAAATCTAATGTGTAAGTAGTGACCTTCATCATAACAGAGCATTTGTCTCTATTCAATAAATCTAGTAGTGTAATAACCTCTATTTCATGTTGCCTGAGATAGAGCAGATGCTAGAACTACAGTGATTCAGTGATGGGAGCGTACTGAGCAGCACTCTGAAGTAGGATTTGAGAGTTCTTCTAAGTCTCTCTCCTGCAGAACTCTGACAAAATGACTAGATTTGGGGAAGGGTAGAGAACAATAGTGTCATTTGCCTTGATTTTAGCAAGCCTTTTGACACACTCTCTCACAATATACCTGTATACAAGTTACAATGTTATATCTAGATGCATGGACAACTAGATGGGTAAAAACCTGGTTGGATGATTGGGCTCAGAGGGTAGTGGTTAATAAGTGGTTAAAAAGTTGAGTAATACTGATTTCTTCTGCAGGACAGAGAATTTATCTTCCTCTGTCCGTTGCTGTTGCAGTGCACAAAATGGTACCTGGGGTTAGTAGAATTCTTGAGTTTCAGTGACAAACAATATGTTGAACCTATTGCAGAATGAGAAATGTAGTTGTAGAGTTCTGTCTGAATTCAGAAGATCCTAAGTCAGTGCTTTTCTCTTGGACCTTTCAGCAACGTTGTGCAAATGATTTAATTTCTCCATACTCCCCTCATCTGTGGAAACTTCAGCCAGGCAACTTAATGATGGGTTAATTGTTTGCAGCTCATCCCTCTGAAATAGAGTAGGGACTGATTGTTCAAGCAGCTCAGCAGGCTGATCTGAGGGCATTTTACCATTTGTAGCTACATGTAAGATGAAAGTCCTGTGACTGATTTAGGAGGAGCTGAAAGGGGAAATTAATACAAGGCCTAATTTATCATTGCTGTTCTGTGTTCTGCTGTGACATGCACAAATTGTTGTACAATGAACAGATCACTGTTATTCTACGCATAATCTAGGTATATAATGATGGATAGTAATACCTTGCTGCCTTAAATTGCCTTTAGATTAAAGAAAAAGTCCCAGTCGGTGGATATTGGTGGGCCAGGATGCAACCCAGTGGCACCTGAAGCTCAGACACCTCCGCAGAGTAAATCTTTGCTTGCCACTAAAACAGCTGCTTCTGAGGAGGAACAGAACAACACCACAAACACCCAAAGGCGCAATCCACGGAGGAGTGAGTTAAAGAGATATTACACCATTGGTGAGTTTTCTTTCACAGAAAAAAATCAAATATACTTAATAAATAGTCAAGGTCTTAGTGTTTATCTGTGTTTTGTTTCTTTTGGTTAATTGCAGTTGGCTACTAAGATTGCAAATGCCCACAGCGAGCATTAAATTGTCATATGTTAATGCAGATGTCAAACCACCCTGAAGAATTAACCTGCTTTATTTATCTTGCACCACTTAAATGAATTCATTCTGCCTTTTTTTTTTTTTTTTAATTTAAGAACAAGTATTGAAGAATGCATAAAAGCAGTTTTGGGAGGAAGGATATAGGAAGAACATAATTGCCTTTGACAAGGGATTGCATCAGAGGTTTGGCAGAGATTTTTTAGAAGGCTCCTGGTTAGAAAGGATTCCAGTTTGGAGAGGGAGGAGACCTGCTGAGTGTGAGGGATTAATTAAGGGAGTTTCTGGGTATCCTTCTGTGAATATTTCAGTTTTCTGGATATTCCTCTGTGATTTCAGCACCTATATGATTCTCATAAAACCATTTTAGGCACCATAGAAGATGCTTCATAAGTTGCCTCCACATTACAGGACTGGGCTTGACTGATTCTTTTGTCAAGATTTTGCTTCTCATCTGATGAAAACTGAGTTGAGAGTGGCCTTGTAGTGTTTGTGTCAGGTTCATTTACAGTTGTGAGAGGCAGATGTGCTAATGGGATTGGTACAAACAGGAGAGATGGATGCCACTGCTGTGCTTTGAAGAGACAAAGTGTCAGTAGATTTAAGAAAAAGAAGTTATATATTTTAATTGTGAGTTCATGTGCTGTTGAATTATTGCCTTATAATGTGATTTCTTCAGCTCCAAGGTAAACATTTGTGTGTCTTTAACTTGTCTCAAAGGTAAAGAAAAATGTGTTGCCCTAGACATTTTTCATTGTGTTATGCCTGAACCCTTGAAGTTGGCTGTCAGTGTAGGTTATGTTGTTTGTTGTTTTTAAAGAAGAAAACTGCATTAGCAATCTACACATTTTAATAAGGAAGGCTGTATTTTAAGCGGTGAATGATTGTATGTGTTTGCATTATTTGATGCCCTGCATTCAAGGTGGGCTGCACAACTGCCTTCAGAAAACTCATAGAAGTTTTGATTATCACTCAGTCCTGTCTACCTCCAAAGAAATAGAAATGTGGCAAAGTGGAGGCATTGGTTGGTTCATTAGCATCAATATTGTCTTGGACAATAGGTCTAAAGTTTTACTTTAAAAATCTCAAATTGTATAATCCTTTAAAGAAGATTCTATAGTATCATGTGTGAGAATAGCACCCTAAAAAAAAATACTTTATACTTAAATATTGAACATGTTTTCTGAAAAAGCACAGTTAAATCAGTGCTCTTGAGTGGCTTTTTACTTTAAAAATGTGTTTTCTTGGTAATAGTGCTCTATGGCTTTTTTTCTTCTCCTTCCTCCAAATAATCTTAAAGGAGTATTGAAGATATGCCAAGATTGCTTCAGACCTAAAGCAGGGGATGGAATGGGGGAGTTCTGCATAAGAGTAATAATGAAAGTAGAAACCTACCACATCACCAAAATGAGTTCTTAATTTAACAAGATTAAAAAATATGATTGGTAAATCGACCATAATTAAACGTTCTTCTGTGATCACTCAAAACAGTCTGTGCATGGAAGTGCAGGCTCAGGTCTGCATTTATCTACTTGTTAAATTTAACTCACCTGCATTTTCTTTGGGGAGCCTTTACAAAATCCTTATAATGTGAATTTGATTAATTTGTTTTAATGTTGTATAGCACTTTGTTTAACAGACTTGTTGACTGGAAAAGACCTGTGAAGGTTATATATTCTGGTGTCCTGTTTGAGGTGGGACTTCAGCCAACACTAGATCAGAACAGCCAACTCTTTGTCTTGCTGAGTCTTGACAATCTCCAGAGGTGGATAATTCCACAGCCTCTGTGTACTGTGCTGGAACATGGACACTGGGTGCATAGACAGCAGCATTCATGGGCAACTTTCCCATAAACAGATGCTAACACTTGTGAACAACAGTTGCAGACCCTGGGGAAGTATGAGGGGAACAGACCTCAGGAAGTGGCCAGTCTGACATGTTTTTTCTTCAGCATCATATTCTATTACCCTTGTACAGAGTGCTGGGAGAGCTGGCCTGGCTGGACTGACCCAGAATGGGAGATGTGTTGTGTTTATGTTCTTATACATGCAGCTTTGTCTATGTGGCTTGCCTAAATTGCATGGAAGAAGTTGCTAGAGCCAGTATTACTGCATACTATGTAATGCTTGAATTTTGCTGACAGGCACATTGAAGAAACAAGAGTTTCTCTGTATCTTCACAAACAATGTGACAGGTTCAAGGTTTAATCTTGGACAGCACAGTGCTGATACCACGTGAACATGTTTACTGTACTGGCTCTGTTCTGATAATGAGTCTGTGGCTTTGGTAACCTGCGAGAGACAATAATTATCTTCTTAGAGCTCCCATCAACTTCAGAATACTTTCGGTTATGATCTGTATCACCCCTTTGATTTAAGTCATTTTATATGACTTGTTTCAAAAATAACTTCTAATAGTTTAAATCTAATCAAATAGTTTGTGACTTTCTGAGGATGAATGGGCTGACACACCTGCAGTGATCTGGAACTCTAAAATAGATAAATACCAGATTCTAGTGATGTTTTATGTGTAGGTACCTGTTAAATAGCTTAAACAAGCACATTAGGCTTGTTGCTGACCTAATACAATTACACAGAGGTCTACCTTGTTTTGCCTTGTTTGCAAGTTGTTCTCTACTAAAAGCAATCCAAGTCCAAGATGGAGCAACATGAACTAATCATTACAGTGATAAATGGATTAAGAAAATGTGTTAGAAAACTAATGCTCTCAGTTTGCTTTGCTTATTTAGCTTAAAAAATAGTATTCTGTTATATTAACCTCAGACCAGATTGGCAAATGACAGTGTTTATGGTAGTGACTAATGGAGCTTGAGCAAACAAATGCCAATTGTGTTTTCTGTTACTCTAATTTTCCTTAACAACTTATTTTCAGTAATTAATCATGATCTTCAAAGTACTTTATGGATATGAGAACTGAGTTCAAATCTGGATATATAGAAGTATGACATCTATATTTAGATGTGCATATATACAGTTTATGTGTTATAAAATGTAAATGTCATCACCACATTGCCTATTAAATGCCCTGCAAGATTTGTTGACAGTTCCCCATTTTATCAAATAGCAATGCTGCTTAAAATGATGTATCAAGAAATGTGTAATGAGCATTACTTTATCAATGCATGGAAAGAGTAAAATCAAAATGCTTTTAAACATATGTTGTTTTGATTTGGCTATGCAGAAGGCACTTCAGAGATCTTTATATAAACCTCTCTCTGCTTTGCAGACCCAAAGACACGTGAGCATTTACCTTGAACGCTTTGCAGAAGAAATCGTAGCAGCTTTGTATGCTTGCAGCTCCTGTGAGCAGATACGGGCAATTGCCTAAGAGTCTGTGTTCCTAAGCACTCTTTGCAGAGTATATTTTTACTTTTTTGTGTGTAATGGGGAAAGAACACCCTGGTAATTCCAACAGATTTAAAAATTTCGTCAGCACTGCTCCTACTTTAGAGAGCAATCCACAAGATATTTACTTTGCATTTCATCTTTCCCACAGTCTGCATCTCAGGTGCTTTACAAACTTAATGAGTGCAGTTGCACTCTTTAAAAGTGGGGAGAAAGTAGGTAAGAGAGAGAAGAACTGAGAGGAAGAGGCAATGGGGAACAAGTTGTGTGCTTGGATGAAATGAAACAGAAAATGGAGAGTAGGTGAGGGGGAGAACTAAGTCTTCCATATGGCAGGCTCAGCAGGCAGGAAGGCTCCTACACCTCCAGTGCTGAACTGGTGTGAAGAAATTGAGTGGGAACTCCTAGATTAATAAGGCGAGTGTAGGAAAAACAGTCTGCATGGTGGGTTGGATGAAGTTTTTTGGAGAACTCTCAAAACAGCACCCAAGACACTTAAAAACCTAAAATTAGACTTTTTTAGATGCTTCAGGCACTTAAAAATTCAGGCCACTTCTTTCTGAAGTGCTTATTGTTGACCAACTCTCTTGAAAGAGAAAAATAAGGTATCTGGGTCTTCAGCACTCTAAAAAGTGGGATGGAATATTATACAATGGAGAATTATATGGGTAACCTGGATGCAAAGCAGTACGGCTGTATCAGCTTAATGCTGTGTCTAAGCTGCAGCAAGCTGTTCTTAGCTGGCTGGCAGGACCCAAGTGAAGGATTGTAGGACCACGCTTCATGGCATGATGCCTCAGGATATATGTTTAGCAATTTATTAAGGTGATTGAAATAGCTAATGTCACTTGTGAAGACATACACTTGACATATGCACTCTGTTTCTCATTAAACCACGGAAGCCTGGTGTATAGCGCTTAGATACCTCTAAGAGGATATACCCAGTAGATCAGCTGCGTAGTAACCCTGATTTTATAGATGCAAAAGGCTTTCTTTTGTTTTATTTACCATTAAAATAAAGCTGCAGCCCTGGTACAGTGTAAATACATTATTTAAAAATAAGATGGTTGCATAAAAATATTTTCCTGCTTCTAGGAATCAGGCAGAAGAAATCATGAAGCAGGACAGTAGATCAGACTACAAAATGTTGTTAGATTACAGCCTTGGAGGGGAGTGGAAGAATGCAGCAATTTCTATCTTCTAATAAAATCCTTAATGCAAATGTTGCTGTACAGGCTTCTGCTAGGACAGCTTATTTCATTTAGAAGATGACTATCAAGTGTCTCAGGAGGCATCTTTTGTTGGTACAGTCTCTGTAGTTTAGTGAGAATGCATGAGTATGTATATGTGTACACAATACGCAGCATGAGGACACCTGGGAAATACTAATTGCCAAGGTTCCCTTCACTCCAGTGGTTCATTGTTTAAAAATTTATTTCCACTTACTAAAAAAAAATAAAAGGAATAAGCCCTTTTCTTCTCCAATCTCACTTGCAAATAAGGAAAGCAGAAATCTTAATAAAGAAAATATTTTCTGTTAGTTTGACCTGGCCATATTAGTACTTTATATTTGTATGTTCCTTAAATATCAACATGTTGCCTGTTCAGAGCAGTGGAATTAATTGATGTAAAATCAGTGTGGAAAAGAAATGAAGCTTTTGGGATAAGCAACTCTGAATAAATACATATTAATCGACTAAGTTTCCAAAACAACTGTCTAGTAGTTAATGCCAAAGTTATAAATATGAAAAGACAGATTTTCTTGTGGGCTCCTAATCCTGTTTGCAAGAGAGAAAGTTTCAGCGGGTAGTCACTTTAAATTAGTTGGGATTAGTTTAGTCTCTACTACTAATTTAGTACTTAAAAATGTATTACTGTGAAAAGAAGATGGATCTTCCAAAAAATTTAATGGCATATAAATGTAACTAATGAACGGTCACAAGAATTATTATTAATGTACGTAATAGAAGAGAGTGTTTATAGAGTGATAAGAATATAATAGCAAAGATTTTATGGGGAAACCTAAACAAAAATCTTTTTTTCCAAATGATAAGTAAGTCATAATCTGTTCCTCCCATTATGAAAGGGAGAACAAAATGAAAATTAAACAGCTACTATGTAGTGGATATGACTATACCTTACCCTTGTACTATACCCTTACAAGTGAGCCCATTTAAATAATTATTTTTACAATGATTTGGAAGCATAAATAAATACCATATCGTTTATATGTGCAGTAGATTCACTTTCTTTCTGTTTACATACATTCCAGGCTACTTCCATAAAATTATTATTAGCTTTAAAATATGTCAGAGCTACCAGATTAAATGTGATTTCATCCATGTTACTAAATTTATATGGTATTACACTATCTGGTAATGTAAAATTGTTATGCAGGACTAACATCAGTTGAAGCGATGACTTCATTTGTCAGAGATCTGTCCTGATGGAGCTTTGTCACTCATGGACCAGTTTAGCCTTTCTGGAGAGTGGTATGAGATAGCATGGACCATTGGTCAGAGGTCACAGTGGATCTGCACCTGAAAACATGTACTTACTTAAATCAAGCTGAAAATCTTATGGGGTTTATCTCATGGGTCTACTTGCTATTGTAGTCACTGATTAAAAACAAACTTAGGGGGCTGCCTCTTGCCTTCTCCTCTAAAGTAAGCAAAAAACCTATTTGAATGGCAGACATTGTGGCTGTTTCTTTTTTATTGCTCAAATCCCTTCAAGCTCTGAGAGATTTTATGTGGGGTGCTCCAGAAATGCTTTATTCTTTTTAGGGGACATGATCTGATCACAATTGGTGTATTTACTCTAGAAAGGTTTTCCTGTGAAGTATACTCTATTTTCTTTCCAAACATGTCTTTGAAAGGTTCTTCTTATCAGTTGAATATGTTTGCTTCTACTCTTCTGCAGAATTGAATGTGGTTCCCTTCTGTAGTAGCTCCCAAATATCCAGTTTTTCTCCTGTTGGCACAATTACCTTTCTTGTTTGTTCCTAATGCCAGCAAAGTGTGAGACATAGGTAGGTATATTGAAAGCTGTTAGATAAGTGGTGGAGTGTGGTGCAGTAGATGCTGTGAATTTGGGCTACATCCTCTCCCTTTTAGAGAAGGATAGAGATGAAGCTGCCAACTCTCTCTCGGATGATCCAGATGCTGTTCGCACACATTTGCAGTGTCTGACTCTACCCCCTTCAATACACTTACAGTTTCCTTATTGAACATTTACTGATCTTTGAGGAACATCACCCTGACTGCTTCCTTTCACGTATGATCTCAGAAACTTTTAGACGAGGAGGCCATTTTCCTAACACCTCATTACCTGTTTGTGAAAGAGAAGAAAAGGGAAATAATTTGTGGAACATGTGGGTAATAAGAAAAGTGGCTTTTGTAGCAACAGTAACTATGCAAACTTCTTACTCATTCACTTTTCCTGACCGTTTTTATTAGTGATTCAGATCACACGGTTACTCTGCAGGAGCAAACAAGCATTTGTTCATGTCTTTGGTTTTTTCTCTTTTTTTTTTAGAATTTAAAACTTGAAGCCATTGAAAGCCAATTTTTAATGTTGTATCCTTCTTTTGTCCTTTACAGATACTCTGTGTATCCTGTGTATTATCTGTGAATATAAATGAGTTCTAAGCTATAACACAGCATCCACCAGAAGAGTGGTGCTCATTAATGTCCTTTCATCTTGGCATGTCCCATTTCTTAGGATCTGGCTTTATTTTTAATCATACAGATTGCTATCATATCATCTGCTGAGTCATTCCGGGAAGTATTTCAGGATTTTATCATTCCCTTGCTTTACATCAGGACAAAGCTGAAATCTTTTATAGTTCTATAGGCAAGCTACTCGGCTTGCAAGATCAGCTAATAATATGTACGATTGGGATACTAAAATTTGAGTCTCTGAGCAAGAAACTGATTTTGCCTGTAAGCTCTAGGCTGGCAGAAGGTGCATCAGTTTCAGTCTCTCATTCTGTATAAGGGAAAAATGACTGAAAAAAAGGATGTTATTTCTGACACCTCAGATGTGCTTTGAGCATCGGCCTTTTGAGTACTGTGAAACAGCAGAGACTTCCTCCTAACAGTAAAAGAACAAACAAGGAAAATGTGGATCACTGCTGAAATAGGTGGGTGATTTAGTGATAGCAGATGCAGATAAGGCTGAGGCTTTTGAGCCTGGAGGGACAACAATGATTTCTGGTAGTAAGAAAGAGCTAAGTCAGGGCTTGAGAAAAATCTGGCTCCATAGAAGTTTGTGGGACCCAATGGGATACATATGAAGGATGTTGAAGGAGCTGGCTAGGGTTGTTGTGAGGCTGCTCTGTATCACCTTTGAAAGGTCATGAAGATAATGGGAGGTCCATGATGACTGGGGAAAGGCAAATGCTGTACCCTTTTTCAGAAAGGGCAGGAAGGATTATCCAGGTAACTATAGGCTGTTCAGCCTCACTTTTAGTCCCTAGGAAAACTGTGGGGCAGATGCTCTTTGAAGCGATTTCTGGATAAGTCAAGAAGTTTGTAGCCAGTATGGCTTTACCAAGGGTAAATTGTGGTTTTTGAACTTTATTGTCCTCTGGGATGAAAGTAAGAGTTCTGTGGATGATGGGAGACTGGCAGATAGCATCAACCATTACTTTAGCACATACCATGTTTTCTCATGGTCATCACCTTCCAGAGCATCCCTTTGTGCATGTTCGGGCATAATAGCCTGGGTGGCTGGACTACTTGGCGGCTGGAAAAACTCAAAAGGCAGTAGTTACCAAGATGATCAGGGGCCCTGTGAGGAAAGGCTGAGGCAGCTGGAGAAGGGATAGATTCAGAGGGACCTTACAGAAGCCTGCCACTGTCTGGGGGGAGGCTACCAAGACGATACCTCGTAGTCTGCTCTTTGCAGTGGTGCAAGGCAGAACGATGGGAGACAATTGGCCTAAATTAAAATATAAGAAGTTTAGACTTGATATAAGGAAAAACTTCTTCACAGTCAAGCAGTGCATCAGGGTGTATGAAGAAGTTTGCAGTCTCTATCTTTAGAGGTTTTCAAGACCCAACAGGGAAAAGCCCTAGATAACCAGGTCTGATCTTGCAGATGACCCTGCTTTGAGCAGATGACAGACTTCAGACCCCCTGAGGACTTTCCCAGCCTGTTTCAAGCTTGAAATCTGAGGAAGTGAGTTTTCCTTATAGGCATTGGGTAGTTTACTGCTTTCATCAGCAGAGAATGCTCTCCTCAGCCAGGTATAAGAGCCTAAGTTTGCAGTCTTCATCATGGACTGCTAGACTACATTGTTCTCCAGATAGTTTATCTGCTAAACTTCCCTGTGAGAAGAGAGAATATTATCGCACCAAAGCACCTGTTGTGATTATTCATATTTTATTCATATTTTATTCATTTTGAAAGCAAATGTGAGGTTTTCAGACAGCTTGATAATTCTATACAGCTAAAAAAACCCAACAAAACACATGAAAACTGAAAAACTTATTATAAAAAATTATAGGCTTTTTAATTAAAAAGTTTTACATTTGTTCTTACCTGTTTTTCTGATTCCTCACTCAAAAAAAAAAAAAGGAAACAATGTTTAATAGTTCTTAAAATATCATGGAAGAGCTCTTAGTGCAAGGGGATATTTCTGGTTTAAAGGATCGTTTCAGTTGTCTGTGTCAGTATTATGAAAGCTATGGGTTTGGGTGTTAATCAAAGACCTGTGTTCACTGATATTGTCAAATGTCTTGGCATATTTTTATTTGTGCCCTTAAGCTTTCTTTAAATCTGTAAAGAAGTCCTGCAGAGATCGGGAGTGGGGATGGAAAAAAGCATTTTGTAAAGGACCAAGGCACAGATATCACAGGTCATCACGGTTTGGAAAGTGGCTTCCGCTCCCTCTGAAGCTATCAGTTTAAGTGTGAACATGAGGGGCTACCAGGTCTGCCCCAGAGCATACTGGGCTTCAAACAAGCTGTTTGAAAAGCTTCCTCTTCTGCTGCCGTTTTTTTCTATATTTTTTAGCTAATTTTTACCATTTCCTGTATTCAGGCTTTCTCTCTTTATTACTAGATAAACAAGAACGAGATGTGATTTTCAGGAGACAGAACTGCTGAGCTGGGTTCATCTCCAGGACAGCTTGCAATGAAGTTCCTTTTGGAGTTTAACAAACTGGTTTGTTTTTATGCTCTTCCCCCAAAAAATCTGTGGGAACTGGTGTTGCTAAACCCTGATTTTTATCTTGGGCCAGGAAGAGCAGCTGGATTTTATCATGGAGTTATTGTACTGTTGAGCATTACACAATTACAGAGCATTAGTATGCACATAGGAGTATGCAAAGACTTTACAAGCATAAAATATTCAACATTTATGAAAGAAGCCTTTTTATAAATTTAGATACTAATTGGCCAGATATGTTCATGAAAACTAAATAGTGGCAGCAGCCCCAGTATGTTTCCAACGAGTCTCATTAATTAACATGCTTGAGAGATTCTTTTATTCTTTTAATTTGCAGAAGATAGAATGACAGTCTCTTCCCTCTGCCAGAAGAAATGTGGCAAGCAGGGTTTGTTGTCAGAGTTGTTGGCCTGCAGTTTCTCAGGCACCTTAGCCATACCTTTGTTTAAGAGGGTGTGTGACCATTTGGGTATGAATAAGTGTTTTTGTGATCTTCTAGAGCTGAAAATATGCTGTTCCCTTTGTATTTCTATGTAAAACAGTGCTGAGATTGGTTGCTCAATTTGCCAAGTTTCTGATACTCTTGCTCTAAGTAAGTCTAAGAGAAAGTAGGTCTCCTGTATAGTCCTTTTTGAAAACATACAACTCAAATGTACTAAGAAAATTAAATGTTTTGAGAAATTGCCTTTTCATTCTTCAAAATAGATTACGTATGTTCTATTGATGAACAAGAAACTCTTATTTTCAGAAAATGAGACACTGATTGTTCACAGGCCAAGACTTCCCAACATAGCTGCTAACATTAACATCAGCTAGGCATTGAAAACTGCTGGGATCTCAGGGAGAAACTGGTGCCAGTGTGAACCCTGGGAAATACTGACAGACACCACTGCTGGCTCTCAGCTAACAAAACGACATCTAGTGGTGTGGTCCAGGCTCAGCTGCAGTAGGAAAAAATGGATCCCTTTGGGGTTGCACCTACATAATCCACAGCTGAGTTGGATTTGATAGCTTTATTTAAGGTAGAATACCATTCCCATGTTACCTGACACTGATCTAAACCTGTACTTATTCACTGTATTTTTTAAAATTAATATTTAATGCATACATTCCAAACCTGTCAGCGAAGATGTCATTGTTTGCTGGAAAGCAAACCAAGCCAAGTTTTCACATACTACATTCCTCTTAAAGGGTTACAGATGGGATTGTAACTCATCACAAGCAAAAAGGTATGAGAGTTAAGATAGATAATTTGAGAAGTAAAGGGTTCACCTCAAACCCTAGAGCAGTCTTTTGCAAGAGAGGAAGAATGTGTTTTGCCATGAAAAGGTTGTTCTGAAGGACTGGCTTTTTAAATGGGAGTACGTCTGGTGAAACAGTATTTTCTTGGCAATAGCATGTCCTTGATCACACTTGATTGTAGCTAACCTGCCAGAAAACACTTCTTCCAATAAGCTCCATAATATGGGTGGTTTGGGTTCAGCTCAGTGCCTCAGTACTCACTGGACAGGGTTCCTGTCTTTGATGGTCTTTTAGAAGCCACATCTCCTTCACTATTTTACTGCAGTAAACACCATCAAATTGATATCCTTACTTCATTTATCAGAGACAGAAAAAGCATGACTTCATTTTCTTTTGGATAGTTTGCCAATTTATTCTTCAGGGCAGTAAACATTTTTCTCTGCAGTGGCAAGAACAGCATGCTGCAAGTAAGTTCTTTTGTAATGATTAAATTTTTGTTTGGTTTTTTTGGGGGGATTGCTAAATTTCATTTAGGGACATCTTGAAAAAGGATGTTTAATTTTATTTTTTAAAACGTGAATAGTGAAGCTGTCTTACATTGGGAGAGAACAAAAATCCCCTATTACAATTTGTCTCTGTATTACTTAGCAAACAAAGTCAGGGAGACGATTTCATATGCTTGAAAACATGTATCTGAAGGATCTATAATTCATCTGAATAAACCCCGAATAAGCTCTGCTTGGTTACAGCAAGAGATATCTGATTGCAGAGGTGAAGGTGCTGGAGACAAAGAGTGAGTAGCACTGTAGATGTGGAGAGTGTAGCATCAGTGGAGCACCAATACAAGAGGAAAGCAGCAAAAGGGTAGGTGAGCAAGCAAATGAGAGGGGAGCCCAGAGAGCAAGGAGAAGAGGACGTATCGAAAAGTTCATTTGAAGAGCTTGAATAATGATTCAGTGTATCAGAAAAGCCCTGCTGATGCCATAATCCAATGTTCTGTTAATCAAATCAGCCAGTGTACTTCTGATTCTTGTTCTGCTGATTGCATTCGTATCATTTTGATATTAATACCAATTTTTAATTTTACAGAACGGGAAGAGAATTCCTAGGTAACTTATTAGTAAAAATGCAGAAATCTCCTTCCAAATATACTGATAAGAAGTGCGTTCCTTCGGTTATACTTTCGTGAGGGGGAAAAGGTGGATATGCATAGCATATTTTAGGTACCCACCCACTTGTAGACTTGATACTTGCCCCTGTTCCACTGTCAGGATGACTGATGTGTGAATAAGATGTAAAAATAGAGAGGAAAAAACCTAAATATAATTTGATTCTGAGTTGCTCGAGACTTCAGTGGGATCATGTTTTTCCAGCCAGTGCACATAGACTGTATGAATGCAAAACTGTGTATCTAACCTCATGCACTGAAGAGGTATCTGTTGCTTAACAGCACAACTGATGTTTCAGTTTTGAATGTTCATAAGCTACCTGTAAATTAGCATACTATCCCTGTGCTCTGGAAGATATGAGATGCACGTTACGGTGGTTTTGTGTTTTGTTTTGTTGTCTTGGGGTTTTGTTTTTTTAGCACAGTGTATAGATCATTCTATATTTGCTAAAGGAAATAGTGAAAAAATATTATTTCTACAAGCAGGACAGATTGTTAGTATTTGCAGTTCTTATTTTCTGCAGGTTGCATTCCATAATCTTCGTGTTCATCTGCTGAATAAAACAAGTTCCTCTAAAACCATCTGCATTAATCCTGCAGCTTTCTTCTGCTACCTCCCAGGTCTTCAGTTAGCTTGTTTGTTAGAAGTATCAAAACTATAAAACATGTGCAAATTGTTATTATTTGTACCAGCACCAGCCTTGAGATGTAATTCAGATATGTGTCCTTCTCAAACGGCAAGCCAACGACATGCCTGTTTGGAGAGGGCAGCTGTATTTTTAAGCCCAAAGCAAACACCAGTGTCGAGGTCACTTGGCTTCCTCAATCCCAAACTTTTCCATGGAGGCTGTGTGTAAGCCCAAGGTAACAGCAGTGGGATGGGCCTTTTTCAGGCACTGAAAACAGGGAGTTAGAAGGCTGTGTAACAGTGCCACCAGGTGATAGCATAAAATGTAGGGATTGCTGCTAGAGTCATTCAGTTCAACCATTATTTGCACACGCTCCAGAGTCTAGTGTATGTAGATTCTCAGACATAACTAACCTGTATTTGCAATAAGATCCATCATAAAGACAGTTTCTATGTATGGGGAGTTGACTGGTGGGTTTGTTTTTTTTTTTTCAGGAGAAGAGTGGGTTGCTTTTGAGGTTCTTTGCAATTTTTGTGGGTCTCAGGCAGGCATGCTCAGGTTATGGCAGAAGGATCCATCTCTCTGAGCTTGTTTACTTCTGACAGAGCACAGACGAGAGAAGAATCAGGACAATATTCTAACAAATACCAGTCTTATTTATGTGAAACCCCAAGGCATATGAGATAAATGGATTAATTGTTATTGATGCCAATTTGACTCTAGGTTATTTAGCATCAAGTAATGCTATTTAGTTCATATGTGACAGTGTGATGATCCTGCTGGTGTGATCTATGTAGAAAAGTTGCTAGGAGTGTGATCCCATCCTAGTGGGGAAATTCATATTAATAAAAGAAGATATCTGCAGCTCTGAGTTTGTTAGCTGACTTATATTAGTTGTTTACTAACACCCTAGACATATTAGCACAATAGGAGAGCTGTTGTCATGCAATCTACCATCATAACAAGAGAAAATTACATAAACAGGAGTCCCTTACAGCACAGTATATTCCGGAGGCACTGACAAAGGTAATAGAAAATGATTAAAGTTTTAAAATGATTTACTCTTTAGCTATATTCATATTTGTTGATAAAAATAAGGTCTTCACTTAAAGTGTAGTTGGATTTCATTGCTTGAAGCAACCTGCCCCCGATGCATATACAAGTTACTGAATTAATGGATGGGGGGAACCAATGTGTTTTCACCTTATGACTTGTATTCCCTCTACCAGAGCTTGTTGTTTCCTAGGGTGTAAGGATGTAAAGAAACAAAGAACAAATTTTCCCACTCTTGGAAGTTCCACTTCTTGTTTGGGAATGGGAGGGAAGATGATGTTTGCCTTTTTCTTCCTTTTTTTTTTTTTCTTATCAGCTTTTTCTGTAAGCTTCTGTAATCTCTCTAATTTGTGCTGTATGTCTTAAAGTTTGTGAGAGTCCTTCCTTACCTGCCGGGTTTTGTATTTTCCGTGATTTTAGAGTGGATCCTTCCTCACTTGAAGCAGTGGGATTGTATGCAAAATAGGACTATAAAACTTCCTCCTTCTCTTAGTAAACACAACTTGATAGAAACATACTTTGTAAACAGTTTTAATATTTGTTGGTGAGTAGAGGGTTTTAATCTTGTATTTAAGTGACTTACTCAAAACGAGCTTTGTGAGAATGGTTTTGGTCTGTTTAGGCTGTAAGCCAATGAACAGTTGTAATCCCGCTGCCATCAATACTGCACAAACAGGTTCAGCTCAAACTATTCAATACAGATCATCTCTGTTCATCTTGATATGGTTTAAAATCTTGTTTCAGAGATCTTGTTTCACTGGTGCAAGCAGGATCAAGCTTCCTTAGTAGAACCCTACCAAACGGGCTGTTGAAATCAATGAAATAATTTCATTCCTTTAGGAACCAACTGTCTGTCTTCCAGTTCCAAATGCTTTTAAGTTTTGCCTCAAAATATAAACAAATTCCTGTTCAAGTGAACTGAACTACTCCCAAGAAATATGAATTTAGTCACTGCGACCATGGGTAGCTTTCCTGTGTTCTATGAATGCTGATCCCCTTTGTTATCATAATGCTGACAGTACCTATAGGTAAATTAGTTTCTTTGCTCTGCTGTTTTATAACATTCCTTGTTCCTGATTCCAGCTCATATTTCTGATTACTGTCTGTGAACACCTGTACAGATATGTGAGGGCAGGCTGTCCTAGTCACAGAAGTAGAATTTCCTGGTAAATGGCAGTACCGGCAGCCTGGTTGGTTGTACCGACTGGAAATCCTAGCAGAAGTCACTGAAGTTGGGAAGAAATGCCAGCAGTTTCCGAGGTTGAGGACATGCTCTGATACAGGCTACAGTAGTGTCTTCATAATAAATTACGTATGACACCAGTCAAATTGTTAGTATTTCTTAATGGCTGGTGATTTAAGAGCTTTTCAAATGCAGCAGATAGATAGATAGATAGATAGATAGATAGATACTTATATGATGCCGTGGTTCCGGGGAGGAGAAGATAGTGCATTGCACATCCCACAAGAAAATTAGCTGTTACCCAGTTAACCACTTCAAAGTATCAATGCCTAAAAACCAGATTATGAAACTAGATTAAATGCCTTCTTATTAGCCGTGTAGAATTTTGACTGGAAATAATTTGAAAACAAGTAAGCTTCACTTGGGGGCAGATAAAAAAAGGCTATTTTTTTATGTACAGTACAAATATAATCAACACCACTAAGTCCAGTTGTGATCCCTGGGTGAAGGTATAAATCTGCACAAGCTTTCAGCATTCATAAAGTTTTACTCTGAGTTTGCTTCATCAAAGCTTTAAGCAGAATCTGGCCCGTCGTTTCTGCACAACACTACTCAGTAGGCTGTGTGGGGTAAGGGAAGAATTGGCTTCAGCTGCATAGAAGTGTTGTGTTAGGAGTTACTGTGATTCAAATAGGAACATGTAATTATGTAATCATGTTGGTAGTGGGAACAGCCCAACAGCTTCCTACCTTCCAGGCAGCACGTGCGTGCGTACGCACATAGTGCACTGCCCAAGCAGAGGTGTGCGGCAGAGAAGGGGATGCAACTTTGCAACTTGCTTGTTTCTTCTCCCGCTTCTTGTCCCAACAGCTTTGCACCAACAGTGAATCAATAAATTAGTCTCACTGAGTTCACAGCTTCAATCCAAGAACTGGAATCCCTCTTACAATTTGAATAATTTGCTAACTTACTTGGAAATGTTTAATTTTGCTTTCTGTAGCTGTTTGCCACTGTGGTGCCCAAATGGTGTCCACGTCTGCTGCTGGACCCTCCAAATACTGATGATTTTTAATAAACTGGTGGTTTTTGATAATTATTTACTTTGTGTGTTGTGGTAGTTTTTTTCCTTTAAAAAGCCCTAACTTTGAACAACGCTCAGGAAGGAATTGAGCCAAGCCACACTGCAATATTGAAGCTAACCTAGGGAGGAGCAGTCCAAACAGTTTGCAGAGCTGAAATATGTCCCTCTTGGAGACCACTGAGCTCTTCTCAAATACAAAGGTGTAGTGAGAGCACCATGTGTGAATTTGTAATAACTTTGTGAATCAGGATCTAGTCACTGAAGTGAAACTTCTGAAGGTGCAAAATGGAGTGGAAATCAGGTTGTGATTGCTGCACAGTTGTCAGCGGCAGCAAAGGAAATGAACCTCTTTGCTCCATGTCTTCCTTGCATGTAGTTGCACAGTTGTAGCAATTTCTCAGCCATCCACCCAAAGCCATCTGTAGACATCTATCTTGTGCCTATGTGTAATCAAATCAAAGGGGTTTTAACTTCTGCTGTAACATTGTGGCAGCAAAAATACTTTTTTAAGATGTAAGCGTAGGTCTTCTGTTACGGCTCCTGCTCTAGGTTGTCAGTATGAAAGTACAACTTGTGAGACACAAGCTCTGTCTCCCATGTCAATAAATTCTCTGAAATGCTGTGATTTTTATAGCATTGATAAAGATGAACATAATGTATTTCTGTTACCTATAAAAGGGATGTAAATGTAGAAAAGTGGCTCATTCCAAAAGTTAAAAATATTTCTGTATGTTCTCTCCTCAAACCTTGTGAGATTTTGATTAAGAACATCTTTATCTCTAAATATTTTACTGATGAGCACATAATGAATTAACTGCTTCCCTCATCATGGAAGTTTCTCAAATATTGGGCTCTTACTGAAATTTGACAGTGCGGACACCCTGACATTGTTAAAGCACATGGTTTACTTCTTGAGTTAAAAATTTTGACTGATTCAAACTAATTATAAGATTACTTGATTAAGCAGTAGCAGTATCTTGAATGAACAAAGTGTCTTTGCAGTAGCTATCTCATTCAATAGTTTGTGAGAAACACTAAGTGATCAAACCCTTAATTGCTGTGACATCTGGGAACCCCATTAGTGAACCTCTGGTGTCTGGTGCATTACAAACAGGACAAGAGACACAAGTCCCTGGTTCAGAGGATTTATAGTCTGAGAGGCTGCTGAGGAAGGCATGGAGATAAGCAGCACAGAGGAAAGGATGTGCATGTCCATGCTGTGCTGGAGCTGGCCCTGTGGGAGCAAGAACCAGCCCAGGACACTGCTCTGAAGGCATCTGTCCTGCCTGTAGATACCTGGATTTGCATATAAGGTGATAAACTGAGCCAAGGGGGCCCAGCTCTAGATGTTAAGGTACAAACTGTGCCTGTGCAGAACTGTGCCTCTTCTGCTTCCACATCACCCTTTGCTTCTCTGCACAAAGTTTTGCCGTAGCATATGCATTTACCAAATCAGATTACCAGGAACTTGGAGAGGTGGGCACAGCGCTGCACTACGTGCTAGGCAGGAACAACCGCATCTTCTCTTACCACTCCCAACGTTGTCATAGGCAGTGCAGCAGGAGACTTAAGCAGCAGTTCAGTGGAGATTTGGAAGTATGCTTAAGGAAGTCCTTCCAAGGAGCAGTTCTAGAAGAGCAAAAGTACTGGGGAATTAAAAGTAGTTAATTGAAACTGGCCTAATGAAACTGGCCTAATGAAACTGGCCTAAATGAAACTGCATATCCAAGGCAGAAGCCAATTTTTTCTATTATGGGCATAGGAGAGTCACAAGGCAGTAACTTTAAGGTATTACACAGTATTCAGGACTAAGAAAAATTGATTGTGACAGATGGTTACAAGTTTTTAGGATATAATTTTGCTCAGTTTATCGGTATTTTAAAATGTCAGTTAAATAAACAGAACAGATTTTGCCTGTTTCCCGGCTTAAAATGTGGACTTACGGGGCTTGGAGGGAGTTGTTAGTGGATACATCAGGAGTCTTTGAATCTCATTTTCATCTTTTTTATTGGGAGCTTAATAAGGTCTTTGGTTGGCCTATGAGCCATGAGACAACAGCTTGAACTGACATTTTTGATGTCCTGAAGTTGTCGATGTTAATGATTTTTTAGAGTTTGTTTCTTATTTATAGAAATGTTTTTGTACTTCACAGAAGGGTATTTAAAAAATTTGTTGTTCGTGTTTAATGTTTTATACAACAGGGTTATGTTTCATATAAGATGATCTAATTGGTGCAGCCGAGGGAGTATACAAGGAAAATGTTCCCTGTCTGTCCTCCATTGTGAAAAGATGAACTGCGGTTCACCTTACAGTCGTGTACATTACAACCGTGCATGTCCTCTAGCAAAACTGGGATTTACTAGAATTTTGAATTTACAGAAGTACTTACTATTTATTCTTGAGAGATAAAACGCTTCTCTGTGATACTGTATATATGTGTATATATATATGCATATGTATTATCTTCTCAATATAACTAGCTTCCCAACTGAACACTGAATCTTACTTAAGAAAAAAAAAACAGAAAGGCTACTTAAACTGCTAGGGAAAGTACCACACTGACTTGAGCTAATATGCTGCAATTATGCTAGTAAGAGCTCATTGATTTAACAAGAGGATATCAAGCATTTCTACTCTGGTCACTAGCCCGGAACTAATTCAGGCTGGTGGCTCTGAGTGGATCCATGCCTCTGGAACTAACTGGTGATACGGGAATGGTTTCTGCTGGTCAAGTGTGTCATAAAGACTACAGCAATTAATGCTAATGAGCTGCTGTAGTAGCAGCCATGGCACAGAAACTGAAAGGTGGAGAATCATAAAGTAAACATTAGTCTCTCACCCATAAAGCGGTCCTTGAGAGCTGTGTTTAACCTAACTGGTGAGAAGGTACTGAGAATATGCTCAGGCTTGTGGTAATATGGTCTATCTCTCATGCTGATAAAGCAGGGTCTCCAGTTTAGTGCTCAAATCTAATGTACCCATCATTGCTATTACATTCAGTTGCAAGTCATGAAGAACAACTATAAAACCAGTTGTGTGTGGCACAAGGAAGTATTTTATTTACGCATGGCAACAAAGCTTACAGCTCAGTTTGAAGATTGTCTAACCTGTGCTTATACCTTCAAGGGCTATCAGGCGTAAGTGATGCTGGCCCAAACTTTGATACTATAAGCACCTTGAAAGCAGGCAAAAAACCAACACAGTGTGCCTTGTTGTTTCCTTTTTCTAAATACACAGTTACTGTATGGTTAAAGAAAAGGCATCTATGTGCTTATGACTGTATGGTGCGTTATTTCAGAAGTGATGCATCATTTATAAATGCATTTATGAATGCGTAGGGATTCAGGGACAAACTTCTTCCAGCCTCAGACTGATTATATGAGGGAGAAGGTTGCTGTGGACCTTCCTTTCTTTTTAGCCCAGAACCATCCTACTGGGATGATGCTGGAACCAGCCCCATTCAGGCTTGTGTGGAGTAAGGGGAGCAGAGGAAGTGGCCATGTGCTCTGCCTCAACACCTGCAGCAGTCATTCCCAAAGACTGCACTGCTTGAGTGGTCCTTAGATAGTGTCTTCTCAGCACCTGCAACGTTTTGGTGTAGTTTCATTCTGCCCTCAGGCCACAGAGTTGGGCTTTCAGGGCTCAGCCGTATATTTAAAGGGCTACGAGGTCTGCAGGCACAACAGACTTGACATTTATGTGATGATACAAAATGGGCAGAAGTGTGGTGATGAGGGATCTGCGGTCACTAAGCCTGCAAACAGAGCTGAACAATGGAAAGATGATATCAACTTTTGTAAAGTCGGTGTCATGTTTGTTATATATGTCTTTGCAACAACCACAAAGATTCCGACTGGCTGCAAAAAATGCACAGAACCCTGTCACTCTCCCTGAAAAGATTGTTAACCTTTAAAACTAACACACAAACCTCCCAGGGCTTTTTTGTGCGCGATTCCTTGCTGGACATTTTTATTCCTACTTTCTCTTTTAGTTTGTGCTCCAAGTGAGATCATTCCTATTAGCTCATGTTGTTCATGTAGGGCAAGCAATTGCCGTAGTGAACTGTGGAAACAAATTGCATGGTGGCTGATTCTTCCTGGAATAGCATTTTTAAGGGCACAATGTGTTCAGCAAGCTTCCTCTCAACATATAATGTGGATGACTTTCTCAGACATAGGTCAGGCACAAATCCTGCTCTTCTGACATGTTACAGCCCCAAAATATATTCGAAAGTCATAGGACTAGAGGTAACAGCCTCAAGCTGCACCAGGGGAGGTTTGGATTGGATATTGGGCAAAAATTTCTTCACAGAGAGGGTGATCAAGTATTGGAACAGGCTTCTTGGGGAACTGGTAGAGTCATTGGAAGTGATTTAAAAACTGTGTAGATGAGGCCTTTAGTGACATGGTTTAGTGGTGGTCTTGGCAGTCCTGGGGTAATGGTGGAACTTCATGATCTTAAAGGTCTTTTCCAACCCAGCTGATTTTACGATTTTGTGATTCAATGATTCTGTGTCATGTCTGCAAATACAATGAGGCCAATTTGCTAATAAAAATTGCTAGCAACACCTATCAATTAGACTGAAGTAATCAGATCATTGTCACTGTAGTAGAGAATATAATTGTTCCTTGATGTGAATTCTGGGCCTCCAGTTACACAGTCAGAATGGCACTTTCCCACAAAGATATCTTCAGATGGTATTTGCACGCCTACACCCCTAGCACTGCCTGGTTTCACTCATTTCATAGCAGGGCTGTAGGAATTGTGTGTCAGGCATAGATTTGGCACTGCAGTATGTTTTGGGGAGACTTTATAAATACAGTGTTGTGCCTAAAATACAATGTTGTGACAGAGCTTTTCTTTCACTAAGTAAGTTTGTTTTACCATGTTAATAATTCAATTTTATATGAGATGTTAGCTGTACAATAATTTTGAGGAAATAATCATGTTACAGTCTATTTTAAATAAATCTATGCCTCAGGCTTCTAGGAACATAGTAAGTAACTTGTCCTTGCCTCTTCTTTTAAAATCTGAGTACAATAGTAAAATTTGATAATATAACATTAATTACTGGTGATATTGATATGGCTTGAGAATCTCACAGTTTAACTATGTAGAACTAGAACTAGAAGTTTGTTTGTTTGGGGTTTTTAGTTTTTGACAGAGGAAAAACTCATTAGAGGAAATCAGGAAGAAATATGAGGTTTTGTTGGGTTGTTGTGTAGGGTTTTTGTTGTTCATTGATATGTTTTCTCTTGCATTCAAAGACTGGTATGATCTTGAGCTCTCAGAGGACTGGTGAGTATTTTACTACTCCACACTGGAGTAAGTCTAAGATTTTCTTTACAAAATAGTATTGTCAAAACCAGCAGGCCCAGAAAGAACAAAGATTTAACAAAAAAAAATAGGCTGATCCCACAAAAAAAACAAACAGCAAGGACCCTGTTCTGTCTGGCAAAGTGAAGGCAGGTCCTTCAGCAGCCTGCTTTTGTCTCCCAGAGTAATGGGAGGAGAAGAGAAGAGCCTGTGGCACCTGAGTAAGGGAAGGCCTGGATGGGCAGTAGGACTCAAAGGCATGAGAGCAGCACTGAATGGAGCTGCTTAGGATGCAGCAGGATTTGCCTGCCATCCATGCCAAGCACAGCCTGGTTCTCAGAGAGCCATTCAGCATCTCACTTTAATTTTCAGTGCTCCCGTTTCTGGAGGACTTCATTAGCTTGAACAGAGATGCACTAAGCTGGCTCAGACCCAGCTGGGAGAAGGCTGACAAAGCCATGCATGCTGAGAAACTTGGTGCAAAATAGTGATTCTGCTAGGAGAGCTAAGAAAATCCCACTGGATTTAGCTGACTATGCAGAGCCACTTGTATGTCCATCTCAGTTGTCCAGTGTGCCTGTAAGTCACCTTGGTTTTGCAGTATGCTTGCCTTGGGTAATGCAAAGTGGGCAGGTTGTGATCCTGGAAGCAACAGGAGCATTGCTTTTCAGTTAACAAGCTGTGCTAGCTCTTCTGTGATTTTTGAGGCAATTTCAGATACAGTGGAAGCTAATGGATATGCTGATTTCTATTCTCTTTGGATAACTGAAGAACAAATTAAATATTTTTTCAAATGAGACAAATGGGGATATTAAAAGTATCACCTTACTTAGGTTTTATCATGTGCACAATTGCCTTGGGCAGTAGCTTCTATTGTCTCTTTATCTCAGTCCATTGAAGTGTTCTGCTGCTACTTTCATGTAGCCTGAATGAAGGCTGTTAGCATACCCATTAAGTTTAAGAACTGTCATTGCCTAGACAAAAAATCTAATAGTGCCTAGAGATAAAGCCTTGGTTCATGGCAGCCATTGAGACCTTCTCATGTTAAGATATCTTCTTGTCCACCTAGTCTATCCAGATCAACAGGTTCAGTATCTTAACCTATGTGATCCTGCCTCCATATTCACCCCTGGACTGGGAAGATAGCTGAATTGTTTCATTAGCATTACTGAATTTGTGGCTAGGTTACAACACAACTGTTACCTGTTATCAGATATAACTGTCATTCTCAACAATGCAAGTGTCACTCATTCAGGCTCTGTCCTTTCACTGGTACCAGTAAGGACAGACTGAAGTCAATCCGTGCTGCCATGCTGTGGAGGAATAGATGTCTGAAGGTGCGGAACTGATTGAGAGATTCTGCATTGCTTCTTTCCAGTATGTTACAAACAAGGTAAAGGGCTTCCCATCTATGTATTTAAAATGAATGGACCAAGAATTACTGTAGTACCATTGTCTGGATGTCCCATGTGCGAAGACTAGGTGAATGCAACACTACTATTGAGACATCTATTACACAAGAAGTTTGTTTACAATTGAATACTGTTCCTTAATAAGGAAAGTTGCTTATTACTTTATTGAAGGACAGAAGAGATACCTTCAAAGATACCTTAATTTCTGCAGTACACTGAAACCTCATCATACCTTAGGGGTATGGCTTCTAACAATAGTAGGAGTGGTCAGGATGTGGTGAGGGATGCTTTGGGATAGATAAAAACAGAAGTAAAGACCAGAGAAGCAAAGGAAAAAAAATGGAAGGGATGAATGGGAAACTGAATAGGCCTCATACTTCAGGGGCAAGGCTGCCTGGGATAAACTGAATCTACTTAACTCGCTGTTAAAGCAGGTTTATATATATTCCTTACATTTTGGGGTATGTTTAATGAAATAACGTAAGTTGTTTTTTTGTAAATCTTAGAATAGAATCATAGAATGGTTTGGGT
>NW_009918705.1:0-24487 GCF_000696875.1 Nestor notabilis
TAACCTTTCTGATTTGTGTCTTTGAGTGTTTTTGGTGCTAAAAACCTCTTGGCAGTTCAGGTAAATAATGATCTTATTTTACAACTCATTGTGGGTTCAGGGAAAGGAATGGAATGGAATGGAATAGAATAGAAACTAATACTTGTGGGTGGGTTGGGGTTGGGAGTGGGGGGAAATCGCGAGGAAATGAGCAGGTATTGCCCACATAAACAAGATTTGCAACCATTTCATTCAGGAGCACGCCCTGCTTCAGGCTGAGGGCTCGATCTTTGAGCCTCACTGATGTCAGAGGTGTGGTCTTTTGCTATCCTGTGGTAACCCAGATAACCTGGATGAACACAGAAGAGTTTCAAAAACCAATTCACACATGTTTTTTGAAAATCCATTCAGATGCTCAAATGATCCGGAGACAATCTACATGTCTCACCCCCATCAGAAGGCACAGGCTTCCCTCCTACAGGGTGACAGAGCCAATGCCTGTGATGGGATGTGACACCCATTCAATCCCTTCTGCTAGTGCCAAGCTGGAAAGAAATGTCATCCAGTATTTCCTCTGCGTGTACTGTTAGAGAAAGAAAGGAGTAGGGAGAAAAGAACTGGAAGTTGGAAGAGACCTACGGTGATCATCAAGCCCAACTGCTTGACTACATCAGGGCTGGCCGAAAGTTAAAGCATGTTATTAAGGGTGTTGCTCAAATGCCTTTGAAACACTGATGGGTATAGGGCATTGGTCACCTCTTTAGGAAGCCTGTTCCCATTTTTGGCCACCCTCTAGATAAAGAAATGCTTCCTAATGTCTAGTCTAAACTGGCCCGGGCACAGCTCTGAATGATACCCACACATCCTATCACTGGATGCCAGCAAGAAGAGATCAGCACCTCCCTCTCCATTTCCCCTCCTCGGGAAGAGCTGTAGAGTGCAACGAGGTCACCCCTCAGCCTCCTTTTCTCCCAGCTACACAAACGTGGTGTCCTCAGACACTCCTCTCAGGACATGCCTTCCAGCCCTGGCACCAGCTTTGTTGCCTTCCTGGATGCATTGAAGGACCTTCATGTTCTTCTTAAATGGTGGGGCCTAGAACTGCAGCCAGTGCTCAAGGTGAGCCTGCACCAGTGCTGATTACAGCAGGACAATCACCTCTTCCTCCTTTTTTGTTGTGGTTTTTTGTTACTAGCTCCCAGCTTCCTGGATTACTGCCCTCCTCCTTTTCTGTACGTGCTATGGTGGACACTGGTGGCCCCTGCACAGTTTGGGCCCGCAGCAAGCAGCCAGCTCCCTCTCGGCTTCCCTGACACCTTTCAGCTACTGACAGTGTCCCGCAGCTCAGCCCCTGCTGCAGGAGGACCTCCACCAGGGCACATGGAGCGCAGCCCTGCCCATTGCACACCCTCGGCTCCAGAGACCAGCGGAGGCACTTTCTACACCCCGGGCTCTGCGCTGCAGCCTCCCCTCTCATCAGCTCTGTCTGGTGCCAACACTGCCACTGCCGGAGCAGCCACAGCAGAGTCTCCTGCAAAGACTATGAACTTTATTATATCAATCAATTCATTTTTACTCATGACTTCACAGAGTTGAAAATATTCCTTCTTAGACTTTCTGAATTAAGATTTGGACTACACTAGCAGCCACCATGTCTAGCTTGCAGATGCTCTCCAAATGTCTCAGACTTCTGAAGTCAGAGACTTCTAACATGTTCTAGCTAACCCTCATTTAGTAGTTTTAAAGCTTATGTAAATTTAAATCTTTGAAGCCGTCACACTTCATCAGACAAAGACGAAACATATAAGCTGAAGACCAGTATTTAAACGTGATCAGACATCAATATGTCCTATGATTGCTAATACCAGTATTGCAAAAGCGTCATAAGAACAGTTTCTCACAGTGTATGTTAATGTTTTAATTTAGGAATTATCTCTACTAAAATACAAGACCCTGCTTCAGAAATATGACTGCAAAGCTTTGAAGGAAGAAACTTGATGAAAGAGTTATATTTAAATTGTACAATGGGTAAATTTTATTCTCTCAAGACACTGTTCACTGCTACTGCTTTTATTTTAGTTAGCTGCCTAAATACATATTTTATTCTAAAGTTATGCTTTGCATTTAGCTAGATGTTTGGTGATGGTAAAATTAAATACTTGTGAATATAATTACATACATTACATGGGGCCTTAGCTTTTTAACTCTTCAAGTTTCCTCAGATGCTCATGTCTACTCACAAAAAGATAATCTGTCTTCCACCACTCGGTCTTTACTCCCTCTGTTAGACAGGCTGAGGGCACCTGCCTGTGGTGAGAGCACCTCCTGCGTAACCAGGGTTGGGGAAATGCAGCAGTAGTATGTCCCTCCACATCTGCTTAGACACCTGGGGCAGATAATGCTACATCATTTGGTGCCCAAAATCAGCATTGCCAATAACAATGAATTTGTGTGAAGCTTCTTCCACATGAATTGGAGATGATGTGATTGGTAAATATTGATGTACAAAACTATATGAAAGACCAAAGATGGTTATACATGCTAGATCAGATTCTTTCATGGCAGTCGGTGAGCTCAGGGAAAGCATACGAATGAATAGTTGTAGTTGAGGAAAGATCTGATGTGATAAGAAAAAATAAATTTAGATGAAATATATTAGATGATATAATGTAAATTAAGATGATATAAGGTAGGATTAAGCATGGAACTGTTCTGCATTCATAGCTATAAATAATACATGATTAGATTATTGCAAAATTATCATATTGCAACGTTTGACATCTTTGTGGGTGACATGGACAATGGAATTGAGTGCACCCTCAGCAAGTTTGCCGACGACACCAAGCTGTGTGGCTCGGTTGATAACGCTGGAGGGAAGGGATGCCATCCAGAGGGACCTGGACACACTTGTGAGGTGGGCTGATGCCAACCTCATGAAGTTTAACCAAGCCAAGTGCAAGGTCCTACACCTGGGTCGGCACAACCCCAGGCACAGCTACAGGCTGGGCAGAGAAGAGATTCAGAGCAGCCCTGCGGAGAAGGAGTTGGGGGTAGTGATTGATGAGAAACTCAACATGAGCCGGATTCAGTGTGCACTTGCAGCCCAGAAACCAACCGTATCCTGGGCTGTATCAAAAGAAGCATGACCAGCAGGTCAAAGGAGCTAATACTGGCCCTCTACTCTGCTCTTGTGAGACCTCACTTGGAGTATTGTGTCCAGTTCTGGTGTCCTCAACATAAAAAGCACATGGAGCTGCTGGAGCAAGTCCAGAGGAGGGCCACAGGGATAATCAGGGGGCTGCAGCACCTCCCTTATAAAGACAGGCTGAGAAAGTTGGGGCTGTTCAGCCTGGAGAAGAGAAGGCTGCGTGGAGACCTCATAGCAGCCTTCCAGTATCTGAAGGGGGCCTACAAGGATGCTGGGGAGGGACTCTTCATTAGGGACTGTAGTGGTAGGACAAGGGGTAATGGGTTCAAACTTAAACAGGGGAAGTTTAGGTTAGATATAAGGAAGAAGTTCTTCACAGTGAGGGTGGCGAGGCACTGGAATGGGTTGCCCAAGGAAGTTGTGAATGCTCCATCCCTGGAGGTGTTCAAGGCCAGGCTGGACAGAGCCTTGGGCGACATAGTTTAGTGTGTGGTGTCCCTGCTCATGTCAGGGGGGTTGGAACTAGATGATCTTAAGGTCCTTTCCAACCCAAACCATTCTATGATTCTATGATTTCAGCTATTTTATGTGGGTCAATCTCTAACACTTTGGGCTGGTGTAGCCTTTTGCCCTTTTGAGCAATTCTTCAGCTTCTGCCTGGAAAAGGCCACTTCATGCACAGGCAGAGTGTTAGTGCTGTCTCTTGGGAGAGGAACAGGGAAGGAGGTGGGCAGCAGGCTGACAGGACAAAAGTATGTGCTTCATATTTCTCTCCAGACCAAACAGAAAGGACACCAGGGAAGGAAATGAGCAAGCAAAGGGAGAAGTGATGGTGAATTCAAGCTATGGGAGTGAACAGCCCCCAGATACTCTGAACTCATCTCAATTTGGAAATGCCACTGAATCCTTCTCATTTCTGTGATGAGCTTAGTAGAGCCAGACAAGTCTGCCCTGGGGAGTGTCTGAAATCACAGTTGTGGCTTAAAATGGCATTTGGGGATTGAAAAAAGACTAATAACACCTCAGTCATGTCACTAAGCTTTCCCTGCAGAATGTGAGACCCCAGCTGGCCCAGGCGCTATTTGGATTGGCAAGATCTGTCACACACAGCTTATGCTTTCTTCCCAAAAGGCTGCTCTCTATGGGGACAAGACAAGGGAGCTTTTCCAGGCTTATGCACGGCTTGGCTTGCAGTGCTGCTCAGGTGAAACATGTCTCCTGCTCCCCTGAGCTCCACAGGCAGCATCCCCTGCTGAGCTGACTGACTGGCTCCTCACTGCTCAAACCATGCAGAGGGAGCAGGCTGCAGGAGAAACCTTGGCTGGGATGGGGAGCTGCAGCTGCACTGGGCTGCATTTGCATCCCACATTGGTCCAGGGATGCAAACCATTCCCCAGACTGGAATTGCAGGTCTGTGAGGCTTAGCAGGGAAATGGGAAGGATTCAGTGGCATTTTTGTATAGAGGTAAGGACAGAGTACCTAGAGACTGATCAGCCTATAGTGTGAAACACTGCAGTTTGTTCTAATTCTCTTGCCTTTATGGCTGGAGTTAATAATTTCCTGATATCCCCATATGGTGCCAGTATCTAATGTAAATCAGAAAATAATTAAATGCATCAGAAGTCCTTTGATTCCCTCTGGTGCTGGTTTATCCTTCCATAAACCAGCTGTTTAAAAATTCCCCTTTTTTGTCTTTTCTTAGTAAACAGTAAAGCAAAAATTTGCATTGTCTTTCCAGCTAGAAGAACTACAGCTCTGCAATGAGGCAGCATAAATGGCAAGGAAGAAGGTTAGAGGTAGACCAAGAGTGAGCTCAAATTGATAAAAAGAGCTAAAGGTAACTGCAATTTACTTGTAAAGTGTTTATTCCTTTGAAAGTTATTTTATCCACAAATGCTGTAAATAACTTCTGTCTAATGTAAGTGAAATTGGTTTCTGCCTGAGAAACATAGAGTTTGCTAAGCAAAAAAAAAGAGAGGCTGTCTCCTCACTGTACATTTACATATTACTGATCTGTTAAGTCTCTTGAATGTGGGACAGGTTCCCACCGCTGGCTCTTGCCCCATGCTCCCCCACAGCTGTGCACTATATATCGCTTGTTTGCAGAGCTGCACCCCAGTATCTCTGCTGGGATCTGCCCACCACTGGTTTGTGGTGTAGAGCATGTGAGTTGTAGAAATGAAAGAAATGCCCCAGAGTTGTGCAGCGATCAACAGCGCACTGCCTGATGGAGACCTGCCCTCAAAGATGGGGTTCAAGGTACTGCTCCACAGGGCCAGCCCCACTGTCATGCTTCTGCCCATGCTGCTGTGGTGTGGTCTGACGCAGAGGGCTGAGTGCACAAGAAAAGGAGTGAATCAAGAGATCTCTGCACAGGAGTATAGGATAGGAGATGTCTTAAAAGACACGAAATACCCACACAGGTTGTTGGACCATGAGGACAAACACTCAATGTGTAAGCATGTTTATTTTTTTATAAAGTTACTGGAGCTAAATTGATACTTCAGGGACTGTATGTTAATCTCCAGTACATTGCAAGTGGATTATTGCTGCTTATCGTTGCTTGCTTCATGAATGGTTACAGACTCCTTTGAAATCCCCAGATGACTCCTGAAGAATAAACAAGCGGACATTGTTCTGTATTGCAAAATCCTTTAGTTTCTTAGACATCAGGTGTTTGGTACTGACCTTGCTGCCGAACCTGAGGCAAAGCTACCTGGGGCAGTTGCAGACTGTCAGGGTGGATCTGCAGCCTGTCAGAGGTTGGTTTTTTTTTCTAGCTTGACCTATTTCAAATTATTCACCACCCCACCCCACCTCCCCCACCTCCGATTTCTGTTTCAGTTTTCTCAGTCTTATGTCTGGGCTTGCATGGGCTAGGAGTGAGGGGCCACTTATACTTGCCTCAACTATATTTAAAGGAAAATCTCTCCAACTTTGAAGGAGAAAGAGCTAACCCCCTTGAGGCTATTGGATTAATAGATCTCTAAAGCAGGTCTAGTGTAAAATGGAAAAAAAAGAGGGAAGAACATCCAGCAAATAAGTGTGATAAACTGATTTCTGAAGGTGAAATTTTTCTCTTCTCTGTTTTTGGCTGTCAGGGAGCAGCAAGGTTAGGGTGCTTTGCAGGAAAGGGATGCTGGGAGACAAGGAAAATGAAAGGCCGGCAGAGCAGCAACCTCACTGACTACAGGCATCAAAGCAAGGTGAGCAGATGGGGTCAGATGAGAGTCCAGTGAGTCCTCAGCAGGTCCCAGTCAAGCTGGGGAGCCAAGTCCACAGGTCCAGATCAGAGAAGCATGAAACTGGGTGCAGACATACCTGTGATGGAGGTGTGATGACTCTGTTAAGAATGAAGTGCAAAATTTTCAGCTTAGAAGAATCCCACAAACGTGGGTAGGCATCTGCAGACAGTGCCTTCAGCTCTTTCATTCCAGGCCACTGGCTACCCTCTCTCATCTCACCCAGGCCCCAGATAACCAAACCCCTTGAACGGCCTTCAGATTAACGGCTCAAATCCAAACGATTGTCCTGGGGTCTAGGTTTTGCTGCGGATCAGCAGAAATGCCCAAAGAAGCCCTATCTTGCTTCTGCCAAAGCTTGGTGGTAAGGCTGGGTACCACAGATTTGGTGCAAGCTAAAGGGAAGGCAGATGATGGTAATCACCTGACAAGTTCCTGTGGCTTCTTATTGCTTCAATCATACATTCAAAGGCATGACTCAGTTGTGTAAAATATGCATTGTTTAAGTCTACCAACCAAATTTTTCATTGCTATGAAATATTGCTTCTCTCTGCCTTCACTGGAACTGCAATAGGTCATGGAGATCTCATTTACATACTGGTTGCAGGCTCCGCTGCAGCTACAGACTTCACAGTAAAATGGCTGATCTTTAAAAAATGAAGAGAGATTATCCCTGTGGGAAAAAAACCCAAAAAGCAAACAAACCAAAACAACAAACACAGCACTTCCAGAAAATATATTTAGGCAAAGCTTGCTTCTTCTGTACCTATGCAAACCACAAATTGCTAAATAAAATGTCAGGAATGTCAACAAAAGATTTTATCCCAAGCTATTTGATGGCATTTTGTATTGACTGAATGGTGCCCTCTGGGGCTCTAATTCTAAAATACAATACAGAGACTCCCTGAAGTAAGACAGTTTTAGAAATCTGGATGGAGAGAAAATGCAGAGCTCTATAGATTACAGCACAGTGTCTCCCCAGATCAGCCCAGAACTGCTGATCCTGACATTTACTGTATTGCTTTTATCTGAAAGAAACAGCATCCTGCAGCAGCTGCAAATAGGTCCAGTGGAATGCAGAAAATGATATTTCTAAGGTGCAGAATTAATGCTTGGATGTGCATTTTAAAAAACATTATTTTGGACAGACCTCTGCTTCCAGACTGAGAGTCTGGGTGTCTCTTTTGATTATGACAATCCTCTATCCTATCTGTCTATCTTTCTAGGCAGCTTTCACATGCTATTTATGGAGTGCATACATTACTTGGGACCTCATCAATAATGAAGAATCCAACTATGTAAGCTGCAAATGTGGTATTTTTTCCATTTTATGTGCCAGGAGACTGTGACATTCCTACAGTGTAAAGGGCATAAGTGAAATCCGACCACCACTAAAGGCAATTAAAACTCAAATTGAGGGAGATGTGTGGTTGCTCTGCCTCAGGACCTCATTGTGATGAAGTAGAAGGGCCCAGTGCTGGAACGCACAGAGCACCAGGCTGGGGTGTGAAAGTCTAGAGTAAGAAACCATGGCTTTTCCGTCAGTCCTTCTGGTTTCACCATTACTCTCAGGACAACTGAGGGAAGTGTAAAAAGTCATCAAGAGACAAGCCTGAAGACAAGACTTGTGGATTCTACATACACTTCCCCCCTCCTTCTCCTCCCCTGCTCAGAAGGCAGTGAAATAAATTTTGCTGAGTTACAAATGGAGACTGGAAATACCTTTACTCAAGTCAGAGAAGGGGAGCAGCCCTACCCAGAGCCCTTGGAGAAGGTTGTCTAAGGAAGGAGAACGTCCCAGTGGGAAAAGATGCTCAAGGAGGCACGTATCTGAAGTGGTGCTGTTTTTTGCATGAGTAGCTAATCCCTGAAGGTCTTTCAAAATCACCACTGGCTCAACTTCACTCTCCTGATGCACAGTCACCCCTGTCACAGGGAAACTGCTGAAGAAAAACATGCAGAAAAGGTAGACATTAAGGAATCCCTTCTAAAAAACTATTCAACCGGTGCTGGAGCCCTGCAGACACTCCTGGTTTTAATTTCCCTACAAGGGTCTCTTTAGTGAAGACAACCTCTGTGGTTTAACTGAGAAGGCAGATCAACAGACCAATGTTGTATAAAGGCTCCTTTACCATTTCTTATCATGGAAGCTTTGGCACTGATAGGTAGCTGAAGGGCTGCTTGTACCAGCAGCACCGCACTTGTATTGCAGCAGCTGCAATGTACCTGCAGGTGTTTTAGGATGTCTTCCTTGCAGGCCCTTCATATGCTGCACATTAGTGAGAGCCAGGCCACCAGTGCTCCTGACAGTGGATGCTCTTTTCCACTCCTTCCCAAGTAGGTGGCTAGGACCTCAGCTAAGCATCCAGTGTGCAAGTAATAATGGGCTGTGAGCTAGCAAAGTCTTTCATGGAGAAGGACAGTGGACACTGACACTTTTTGGTACAACCGCTGCATAAGATTTTTCCTCTTGCTTCAACTTCTTTCTAGTCTGTACTTGGCACCTGGACCTGGAAGTTTCATGGACTTCAGCTCCACCTATTTTTCATGCCAAATGATCACATCCTCTCTCATTTTATGTCCTTAGTGAGACAAAGAGTTTGAGCTGTGTGAGCTGCTTACCTGTGACACCACATGACACCTTTTAGAGTAACTTCTGTGAACTGTACAGGGAAATACAAGTCTCACAGGTGCTGTTAGCCATGTGTAGGACTTTTACAATTATTTTTTTCTTCTACTGCTTTCTGTCCACTTTTCCTTTTTCATCCTTTGTGAGTGAGCGTGGTTCCTCTTGTGTGCTTCGCAGGAATACAAATGGAATAATTTGCTGGTGAAGAGGTGATTGAAACCATTAAATGTCATTATTATCTTTAATGACTTTAATGGAACTATGAAGATAAACTATATGAGCCTTAGTATCTGGTATTGTATGCATAGAATATACAAACATAATTGCGGTGGACTATGGTTATGGTATCGGAAGTATTCGGTGGGAATACTAATGGATTGAACAGTATAATCAAAAAGAATGATGGAAATTTCAAAACATTAAAAATTTATACTGCATTTTTTAAAGAGAAACTCATCTCTATGGGCATGTGTCTGGACACATTCTAATTAAGCCCAGCCCCAGCAAGTTTTAATAGCTGCCCTTTACTTCACCCTTTTCAGGCAACACAAGGAGAATTGTAATACTGACAACTTTTGAGGTCTAAAAGATAAAAAATGTGACATTTCTTACAGCAAAGAACATGAAAGAAGATCATTTTAAGAAGTACCTATATGTATTCCTTCCACATGCAATTCTAGGAACTCTGCTGTTTTCTTTTAGGTAAATCTCCTTGGAATGAATGGAGTAACTCTTGAGAATGTATTATATGCCTGAAATTTGTGACTGTTGTCCCTGTGCCCATTTTGACCAATCAGCCCATGAGGGCCCCTAAAATATTCCAATGAATGATTGAATGAAAAAACATTTTTTAGTTTTCTTTTTTTCCTACCTCCTGCCCCTTCTGTGATTTTAAAGATATTTATGATTCCATTTTAAAATTAAATTTACATGTTTATAAAAATAATTCTTAAAAAAAATTCTTCCTCTTGCTCCTTCCTTCCCCAAATGCCACTGTTTATCCACCAGAGTGGGTCATGATGCTTGGCTGGATATGTTTCCAGGTAGTCATGCCATGACCCTTTTTGTCACACGTCATCATCAAAAATCTTCTGCAGAGGTAATTTAGGCCTCTTCATTCTTCCTATTGGAATATACATGATCTTTCTTCCAGATGTGGGAAATCATCCTTGCTCTGGCTATGCCCCAGGTGAACGTCCAGACAAGTTGCTGTGAATCATAATGCCTATATTCAAATGTGTGGTGGGTTACCACCGACAAGACTGTGGTGATTTATGAAGGAACTCTTAAATACTTGACTTACTAATAGAGCCTCATTTCCAGCTGCAGTGAGTAGGCTTCTGTCTGGTATTTACAGGTCTCACAAATATGAAATAGTTGTGTCACATCTAGAGATTCTGGTTTACATATGCCAAGGAATGTGCAAGTCCACCTGCAGGTTCAATGCGACGTGTCTAGTTTTTCAATTTCATTATTTTCTTCCTGTGATGCAATTACTGCTGAACTGACATGATGGCATTTTTTGACTGCATTCTTTACAAATTGAGACTGTATCTGTGCCATCACTGGCACCAGCACAGTGAAAGCTGTGTTTGGAATTAAGTGACAACTCAGAGCATACCAGTGATTTTCAATTTGCTAACTAATGACATGCTTAGTTACAAAACTCTGTCTGAGACACTTTTGTGCTTCCTGGATGAAACTAAAATTTTAAATAGTGCTTTTAAATGATAAGACAATAAATACTTGTTATGATATAACAGCAACATGGACTCAGTAAAGTGCTAAGTGTTATCCAGAGCCTGTAGATGTGTTTGGTTTACAGAGGGTGTCTGGGGCAAATTCTCTCCCTTGTGCTTACACATGGTCTGTGAATAGCAGGAGGAATGCTCCACCACTGCGATGGAAGAGGAACTCCCATGATATAGGCACAAAAAAAAGCTGCACTGAACACAAAATATGTTGGAGAGGAACTCCATTCACCAATGAAGGATTAAGAAGTAAGGTCAGAGAAAGAAATGACGCCAAGACCGAGAAGGGCATCAACAAAAATGTATCCATCTTCTATGTTCTGCTACACAGAATTTGGGGATAATAACCTGATTTTGTGAGATAGAAAATACCTGTTACTTTCTCTCTGAGCCTTGATTATAAGCATGAATGAGAAGATTTATTTTAAGTGCTTTTGATTGATTGGGCTGGGGGTGGGAGGATGTGCAACCTGTTTTAGAAAGTGAGATGCAAAACTGATGCAGTTATTAATAAGCATTTGTGGTTGCATAAGCTCAGAGCAGTAGCTGCCTGCATGAAGACCACTCAATGCAAGGTGCTGTACTAATGCACAGGAACAGTCCCTGCTTTGAAGAACTGAACTCAGGGAAGAGATGTCCACTTCTGTTTCTCTACCTTGAGCTCAAGTTGCTCAGTTGGGCAGCTAGGTGCCCTCTCCATGATCACAGATGTCTAACCCTCCTATGCCCAGTTTACAGCACCCTGCGTTTAAGGATTCCTATAGATGTAAGATCTCTTAATATTTTGCAGGGGGGCAGAACGTGCGCACACCATGCATGGAAGCCCTGCCAGAGCAGGGATTGTGCTTTTGGTGTTGCTTGCTCCAAGTTAGCTTCAGGCCAGCCAATCGTGGTGTCTTGGCTTTGGGCTTTGGGTGTTGAGGTTGACTTGTACAAGACAGGATAGAGATGCTCTGTCCCGTTACACACATCTATCCCAGTGCATGGAAGACCAGCACTCCCAAACAGACCCTCCACACCACCTTTTGCAGAGAACACTGTGCTCTTGTCCCTTTGGAGGAGATATGCAGAGCAGAGGAATTCTGGTCCCACCCTGGGCTCCTGCAGCCTGGCCCTGTCTAAGGTGCATCAACAGCTGAGACTTATTTATTTATTCATCTGTTTAAGGTTGGGCTTCTGTGAATCTGCTGGGAAAGAGAAACTCTAAAATGAGCTGCTTAACCTTTTCACACACTTCTTTGTAGCCTTACATCTGTAAAAATAAATCCTAAGGACACAAGTACATTACGATATATAAACTCACCCTCTTAGCTCCAGTAAGTCTATTCTACCACCACAGTGCAGTACTGTGAAATCAGAACATATTTCTTATCTTCAAAGCAATTCTCTTCTGTGCTGAAGCACCTTCTATTTCCCAGCAATATCTCTTCTTTCACTGCTTTTGTTTTTAATTGACTGTCTTTTGACAGTCAGAAACAAACTGATGACATGTAAGGGGAAAAAAAGCCCAAACCAAAACCACTACCCCACACACTGATTTGTATCTGGTTGAGGTGGGATATTTGCCACCTCTAAAGAGGACTTTTTTATTTTTCCTGAGACTTTGTGATAAAACACACTCTGAAGTTGTGCTCTAGATTTATTTTTTTATGTTTTTTTTTTTAGCTCAACGTGTCTTGAGGAGATTAAACAGAAGAGTATCTGAAAGTGAAAAATCCAGTGCCAGTCATGGATAGAAGAATGTGATTTGTCTCCAATTGGTCCCCTAAATTCCTGACAGGTTTATTCCTACAGGTAAGTTTTTCTCATTGCCATTTAGGATGCTGAAACAGAAGCTGATTTTATCTTAGCACGTAAAACCTAAAGCCTGTTTCTTTATCTCAGACAATGCAGTTTTAACTTAAAAACATGAAAAAGTGTAGGACAGTGAATGGCTAGTGGCAAACTGGTATCCCTGGATGTCAGCTGAGTGGTTCTAGCTGATGCTTTTGGGCAGGACTGGGGTGCTCTGTGTGTCGCCCCTGTGCTGGGCTGAGAGTGTGGCTGTGTCAGGCTGGGAGGGGACGCAGAACAGTGTGAGTGGTGCTGTGGGTGCCAGTGGTGAAGGGGGCTGCAGCCACAACATCTGACCTCAGAGAGGAGGAGGGCTTGAAGCGCATTTTTTTCTTTATGTCCTTTTGTAGGTATCAGTGTTTCATTTTCTCATCTTGGCTTTTCTTTTTGAAATCACTTTTATCTCCTTGCATGCATGACTGCTACGACACCTCTAGACAGCCTTCACCTCCATGGGCTCCCTTTGCTGTTTTCCCACTTCTTCCAGTTAATAGCAGGTTGGACAGATGAGAGATTGTATAGTCAATGACAAAATTTGCCTCTTTAAACTAAGCTTAGCCTCTAAAAGGCAAGAAAAGAAGAAATAAGTTGAGCTGCACAATAGAACCTGCAGAACTTCCCTGAATTAAATGCTCATTTCCCTGACAATGCCCTAAAGCAGAACTATAGGAAAAAAAATAGGAATAGAACAAGCATGTGTTATATTTCCTCTGAGAATTTCTAGCCTTCATCCTGCACTGTCAGAAGATTTTTGAGCCTACATTGCCTTTATCTATTTCTTCTCAATGTATAGCATATGCCAGTGACTGTAAAGCTGAGGTGGAAATGTTATCTCCTAAAAGAATCCCTGCACAGTTTAGCTCAGGGATTATGTCTTCCTGCATCTTTCTACTGCAGCCTACGGAGGGTTGCAAAGGCAGTGATCAACACTCTCGGCCATTTCTCGAGTGAGAAGAGAGAACATGATTTGAATCTCTTGCACGATGCTTCTATTTCCATAAAGTTAATGTAAGCCTTTCAGTGCTAAATATGGAAGGTAAATTGTTGCTGCCTCTAATCTGTGATATTGCTTGGGTTGCCATTGCAAGGACGGGACAACTTTTAACAGCACCAGTTGTGAATGATTAGTGAGTCCCCACCTTTTAAAATTACAGCACGGCAATGTGCCAGAATGCAGGAATTAGGCACTTGATTCCTAATGTCTCTCGTGCGTCTCATTTCCTCTCTGTCATCAATTTAGATTTGGCATTTTGTTTGGCATTTTACCAGATATCAGGAAAGTGTTAGCTCTAGGTTTGAAGTGGTTCCTTCTAAACCCCATGTGGTGGTGTTTTTTTGGTTTGTTGGGGTTTTTGGGTTTGGTGGTTTTTTTTGGTTAGTTGGTTTGGTTGGTTGGTTTGTTTTCTTTCATTTTCCTAAGAAGAAATACAGATTTGTTCCCCTCAGGATTATGCATGAATTTAATTAATTGTTTTGGCTAGAAAAATATTTTTTAGCAATCAGATTGTTAATACTGGAGCCTTGTGCTTCTGACCTTGGTTCTAACCATGTATTTCCCCCTGTACTCACTAGGCACAGAATGACTGAATGACACAGGATGACCTAAAATGTACCACACGTGGATTCTTTTTTTCTTTTCTTTTTTTTTTTTTTTTTAAATTTTTTATTTGCCTTAGAGGATGCCTTCCTGGAGAGTGGTGATCATGGGCTTTCTCTCAAACACTGCTTCTGATGCAGTCAGTGAATCAGAAATATAGCTGACTGCATCTCTGGATGCAACAACTAAAACATTGGTGTGTTACCAGCATTATCCTCAGACTAAAGCCAAAACACAGCACTGCACCAGCTACTAGGGAGAAAATTAACTCTACCCCAGTCATAGCTGTGATGCTGCCTCTGACTGGATGAAGCACGTAGACCCATGCCCTATGCTCCAAAGCCTCGGTACATCGCTTAGACCAGTTTGCTTGTTGGACACTGTCCTCTGCAGTGGACACCATTCAATGGATCACCATTCAATCTAATTCCCATGAAGACTTTGTCCTTGATAATCCTAAGGGATCTTTTTTTCCAGAGTCTCATTCCTCTGACGATGGGAAAGTCTCCTAACTGCCAAACTGCATACACAACCCACATATGTCCACCCATTGTATCTGTGCATGCATGTTTTCTGTTAGCTCTTCTCTGTTCATCATCCAGCTATTCTTGTGCAGTAAATATTTCAGCTTTCGTCATGCTCAGCTAAATAAGCTAAACTGTTAAATTTCATCTGTAAAAGAAGCTCCTCTTTAGTCTAGTCATTTCAATATCCTTTATTCATCTTTTTGAATACACGTGACTGGAATATTACATGGTCTTCAAGATAAGGTAATTTCTCTGCAGGAATCATTCTGTACTGTTTGACCCTAAACAAAAACTTTTAGCTTTTATTTCACTTTGAAAAGTCTTTTGCTGTTGTTTTTGGGTTTTTGGGTTTTTTTCCCTAATTGGGCAGGCCTCTCCAGAAACTGCTTTTGAGTCTTTTGTTTCGGCACCTGTATTGATAAAACAATTATTGTCCTGCTAGGTGCTTTCAGATGTTGTTTGCTTAGTTAGTGCATTTACAAGTATTTTTAAAACCTTGAAATGCTTCTGCTTTCTGCTGATATAGCCTTCCCACAGTGCTATAATGCCAATTAGGCCAGAATCCATGACCTAGCAATCTAAATGGGAGAGACACATCGGTACCCAGGAAGATGTAGGTCCTTGTCATGATGCCGGTTTTATAAACTGTTTGGAGTGTGTCTAAATGCAGTCAGTCCCTCCATACATTGGGCTATCATATGCCATTTAAAGTCTCAATCCTCAAACTGTTCTACTGCAGCTGATAAAGACAGAAATGGGGAGGAAGAGCTCTGTCCTGGTGCAGTCTGGATTCAAAAGCGCTTTGGCTTTCATGCATTAGCAGCTGTTGCAGCTTTCAATGCCACAGTTCTGAGAGCTATCCCCACCACTGTAGACGTAATTGGGGATAATGCAGCTGAGCAGGAAATATCATGAGGAAGAGATCTTCAGACATTTTCTTTTAAAACTCCAGAATTCATTAAGATTTTGGTCATAGGATATCTGTCATTGCAGGTGCTTGCAGATTTATACATGAATATATATACACATGAAAGAGGAATGCTTCCTCTTTCATGCTCTCTCTCTCTGCAAGTGCTGGTTATGTGAATACAATCATTTTCATGGACAGTGGAAAACAAGCAATTATGGAGTAAAAGCCCTTCTGCTGGCAATGGATGAAGTGACAGGAACCTTAATTATGCTCAAATTCACAGTAATAAAATATTCAGGAAGTGAGAAAATCATCAGAGTATGAAAAAAGAGGCTTTTTTCCTTCTTTGTTATATTGTGAGATAGTTCTAGACATGGGCCAAACCCACTTCTCAGTGATGCTGATGTAAATTAACAGAAACAATGTTTACTCACAGTGAAACCTTAACTTACATCAGTGTAATAGAAAGCCGAGCTTGACACATACCCCAGAGGGAAGGTAATTTTGACCAGCTGTCCAATTGCATGTAAAGCAATTGGACCAATTGTCCTCTGTATCTTTGAAATCTGAATTCAGGGCCAGGCTGAACTGTAATCTTAACTTACTGCTGAGAGAGGTTGCACAATGCCACAGAGAGATGTAGTCCCCAAATATCTTTGTATTGCAGGGACTTAAGTCCATAACCAAGTGCCATGCCTTGAGTGTCCTTCAGTGGGAGTGAGAGGGAATTCTGCAATCCAACCAGAAAAAAAATGCGAAACAGAAATGCAGCCAAGTGGCCAATGACTATATCAAAGTGAGTTAGAGAGATGCTGATCAGAGAGTCCTGTCTAGAAAGCACACTTCAAACAGCTATTAATTTTTTGTGTGATCTCTAGTCACTTTCTAAATCATTATAGTTTATAAAAAAGTTCAAAGCTTCTTTTTGAAGTGTTAATTGAAATGTACAGGGCAACATTTTCAGCAGTGAGTGGTTTGCAAAGTTTAAAATTGTATCTGTCACTGTGTTTTTACTTGGTGGCTTCTAAAAGTGCAGATAATTGACGGCTGAATTGAAAAAGAAAAAGAAAGAAGCAAAATTGAAATGTGGTGGGATTGTCAGAGCTGAGGTCAGTTCCTAGGTGACATGAGCAAGTCACTTCAGTCTGGTGCAAGTACTGAAGGTTTTTTTGGGTCGTAAGTGCAAGAGATCAAATTATAAGAAAGGATATTATAGAGCATGGTTATCAAACCTTTTGTTAAGTGAAATGGCCTGTGGAAGGCTAACCCATATAAAATGCTCCGTAAGGTATTACTTGATTAGAGCTTTATGTTATATTCCTGACCTTGTCAGCTGAATGTCCCACAGAATCACTTCGGAGTTACTCGAAAGACAATTGTTTCAGCAGTTGACTGATGCTGGAAAAAATGTAAATTTTCAATATATCTAATGCTGGGTTTTAAAAGGCATAATTTTAATCAGAACTGCTCCTAATTTCTTAGCTCACAAACTGGGATCCTGAAGCCAACTGTATAAAAATAAGTTATTTCTAGAAGAAGATGACCAGAAAAAGAAACTAATTGGAACTGTTTGTGCAAGATGCTGGGAGTGCCCATATGACTGATCCATCCACTTATTTATAAATGAAAACAAAAGGAGCACAAGATATTTTTGACTTTAGAAAGTTAAGTCTTTAAATATTAAGTATTTTCTCTATACAGTAATACTGTCTCTGTTTTCAAGCAGTTCTCTGAAAAAGCCCTTTCAAATGCTCTGTATTCTGTAAGAACAGGATAACGCAAGTAACAAAACAGTTGATTCTGGCTCAATGAAAACAATGGGCAAGACAATGCTTTAAAAAGGTTTCTAAAAATGGTTTAATCACATGACCTTTGAAGAAAAGACAAAGATAACCCAGATAATATAAACAACAAACAGGGATAACTGAAGATGCCAAAGAAAGCCAAAGAATCACTTGTCTAATTTGTTACAGTGTCTTTGCTGAAATGCTTAAAATAATCTGTTGATAATAACATTTTATTTTTATTTTTTCCCCAAGATGTACATTTGAGTAAAATAATTCATAAGTACTAATGGTATAGAACTGAGCCTGTGCTTGGGTGCTAGGCAAGATGAAAAGACTTCACTCTGCTCTCCAAATGCTCTTCTTTTTTACATTATATGTTATGTGGAATAATCCTCTTTAAACTTTGAACGAAGCAGTGTTTCAATCACAGACTGAGTTGTCTGACGAAAAGGTCAGTCTCTCTAAATGTCAGCCAGCACTTCCTTTTGTATTTATATTGAATTCTGTGATTTATCTGGTGTGTTTCCCAGCAGATCTGTTGTTATACAGCTGCGTATAAAACACAGGCAGTGAGCTGGAGAAGCTTATTAAATGGTAGATATGGGTACAGGATGATTTGGAAAACCTGCAATTTTCTCAGCTCTTGCAGATTGAAATTACGTATTATTTTAGGTATTTCATTTCTGCAGTGTCTGCATACCTCAGGTCACCAAGTCCCAACAGCACTACATCAAACAGGGAGGTGCTGCTTTCTCCAACTGGTATATACTGATGAAGCATAGACCCCCTAATCCACTAAAATCAGAGAAGTATTAAGGATGAGACAGGTTTGCCTTTAGAAGACATCTCCATCTGAGACTGTCACCAGTGGCTCCCTTTGTGGTCACTGAGAGGATATGACTAAGGATAGCTTTTCTTAGAAATACCAAAATCATATACAGTATTGGGTCACTTTAAAAAATAGGTGCATGAGTTAAGATCCTCTCCATTTAGGCACATGAATTATGCTCTGTTCTTGGCACCTAATGGAGCATACTTCCAAAAGTGAGTGCCAAAATTCATTTTATAATTAACAGGGAAAAGTAAGTACCTCTGAGGACCTCCAGAGGGAAATCCAATCTGCTGAAATGAAGGCATCCAAATTAAATATCTGGTTCCCAATCTGTGTAAATAGCTGCTATATCCCTTCACTGTACCAAATAGATAGTAAAGGGCAATAACACCAGCTCAATTCAGTTGTCTCCACATATACATGTAGTCCAGCTGTACTACAGACACCGTAGGGTGTCCTATCTAGTCTTCAGTTTCTGCTAGGGAAGAGCATGGGTCTCCCATAGATCCAGTGTCTTACCTGCACTGTTACATAGACATCTACAGTACCTCCTCCGATGGCACTGCATACTTGTCTGGGGACAGTTGAATCATGCCCTAGGAATGATTCATCTCAACTAAACTGAGATTTCTGCACAGTGGAGGTCTACGTTAGCACTAATTATCCACAATGGTCTTTTTAGTCCTGAGAGAAACTGACACTTTGAGAATGCAATGCATCAACCTGTTTCAGAGGTCTACACAAGTGCAATAAACTGCACCCTATAAGTGTCCTTTCTGTTCACCAAATATAAGGGGAATGGAAAATTATCAGCTTAAATGTATTTAAGATAAAGAAGCCTATGCTCAGTAACTGATTTGAAAGCAAATCAATAATATAAAAACAACTGGCTTTCTTATTGTTAATACCCTGGGTCAATCTGTCTTGACATTTTTCTCTTCAAGGAAAATGTATATTAAAAAATCAACAAAATATGAGGGTGGTTTAAATAATCCCATGCCTTTCTGGAGTCATTTTGCCCTACTTAGCAATAAGAAAATAGTTACAGTATGTTCCCATACTCCCACTTATTCCTTTTATGTGCAATTGAAGTTTATTATTCTATTTTTTCTCCCTTTTATCTTTCAGCATATATTTTCTTTTCAAGTATTAGAAATGCTAGTGTAGTGGGAGGGAATTAATTTAATGGCTGATCTGAAAGTTTTACCCGATTTCTCTTTGTTTGCCATTCCAAAGACTTTTTTTTTTTTTAAAGTTGGTTTTAATGATTTGTACTAAATGATTTCAAATCTCTTTTGATTTTAACTTGTGAGAAGTGTCCTGTTGAATATTTATCATTCCCCACTAAACAGATGATTACAGAGCAGTTTTGTTCTCAGTCCTAAACAAGTCATCCCATCAGCTTTTAAGATAAAGTCTAAAGGATGGTGAAGTTACATTTAAACTGAAAAAGAAATTATAGAATCATAGAATGGTTTGGGTTGGAAAGGACCTTAAGATCATTTGCTTCCAACCCCCCTGCCATGGGCAGGGACACCTCATGCTAGACCATGTCGCCCAAGGCTCTATCCATCCTGGCCTTGAACACTGCCAGGGATGGAGCATTTACCACTTCTTTGGGCAACCTGTTCTAGTGCCTCACCACACTCAGAGTAAAGAACTTCTTCCTTATACCTAACCTGAACTTCTCCTGTTTAAGTTTGAACCCATTACCCCTCAGTTTGCCCTAGGTAAGTTTAACATAACCTGTTAGGTAAGGTTAACATCACTGCAAATTCAGTCACAGCAGAGTTCCCATTTGCCTCCTTCGACACAGCACACAGGGTACTTGTGCAGCCCTTCACAGTCAGAATACGCTGGCTGCAGTCAATGAGTTCAGCTAATTAAAGATTGCTCTGGGTCAGTATGGTTCTTCTGCTGTCTCTTTAGCTCCTTAACAGGTTCACTCATCCAGCTCAGAAAACACTCTTTAGTTACACAGAAATTCTCCTGATCTATTATGATGAGAAGGCTTGATATGCACCCAGTTCAAACCTCAAAATAGTTTACTTTTTACTGCTCCCACTATCCCCATGGGAATATTGTTTCACAGTCTTACTGCTTTAAGGAGTAGGAAGTCTTTTCTGGTATCTACCGTCAGTCTATTAAAAGATGCTTGAACTGAGGTGTTGGATGCTCTGGCACCTGCTGAATGAAATTAACATCCTGTCAATTACAGTTTTGTCCATATTACCTGTGCTAATCTCACTCAGCAGCTGTTTCTGCGCCAAGAAGACTTTTTCAAGTCTGACACTCTATAAGTCCTTCTCCAAATTAAAACAAAACCATCCTGATTTAGAAGAATTTTCTTTTGTAAATTTATTTGTTGTGTATGAAACGAAATTTCAAAACACTGCAATTTCTTTTTAAGTGGAAGTCCCAAGCTCTGTTCAGTGCTGTTCAACAGCTCAATACCAATTATGGTGCATACTAAGACTGAGCCAGCAAATTTGCTTTGACCATGTCTGTGCTGTGTGTAAACACAGGTCTTTCTGTGCCCAGAGTTAGCAAACTAGCAGTTTTCATGCATACTAAAGATTCACTTAAAGAGATAATGTTACAGAATAATGAATTATTCCCACAAACCATCTGTTCTTTTCCTACACTAAAAAAAAATAAAAAAAAATAAAAAAAAATAAAAAATCATCTGAATCCAATTCCTTTGTTTTGATTAAAGATTTCTTTGCAAATTATTGTTTCTGAACTTCAAGAAACAGAGAATGCCTTAACGAAATCCTGGGTTGGAAGAGAAATATAATTCTTCCCTGTATACTGTTAATAAATGGATGTTAGTTATCTGTGGGTTGTTAACAGTTTTAGAATCCAAACCTCTGTAGTTTTGCTGTAAAACAGTGAAGCTATTATATCCATCCTGTCAGAGAATTCAAGAGAAAGGGAGTAAGAAAACCCCAGGGTACAGGGTCTGCCATTCATGAGAAGCTTCAGCACTACTTCTCTGATTTAGGAAAGCAACATGTTTTTAAAAGACATATCTTTTGTGCCATACTTCACGAGCTGTCTCTAAACACCTATCTAATTTTCTTCTCTGGGAAATGCTTTGCACAAACCTCAAAGTTCACAAAATGCAGGACCTAATCCTTCCTTGCTCTTCTGGCTGGTCCCTTTCTCTGCTCTCTCTCCTCAGCCAAAAGGCCCTTCAGTCTGTCAGCAAAACTTCTCCCACTCCACTGACTGTGGGCTGTAAGAAGAAGGGTACCCTGACAGTGACACCCTCCCTGGAACCAGCCATGCAAAACCAATGCTGGCTATCACAAGATAACCCCAGCACAGGTCTCTCTGATGGCCAGGGTCTGATATTTAAGACCCAGCCTGAGCCAGGCAACAAATGTGGGAACCATATTTCCTTAGTACCTGTCTTCCATAGTCCCACCTTTTAATACCTCAAAACTAAGAATCTTACTATATAGAATAAATAGAATACTTCTTGACTGGACCCCAGAAGAATGCATCTCAGCTGACTGAGAATGGCTAACAGAGAACTGCCAGGCCAACAGAGTCCTTGCTATGGCAGGTAAATTTCTGTACCCTTTACAGATTTATCTTTCCTGTCTGCTCTCCCTCATGTTTTCCATGAATTGAGACATGGGTAGGAAGGACAAATTGCCTTCTCTGCGGCATCCTTATTCTTGCTTATGGTATTATTCTTTTATCATGTGCATAGTAGAAGCTGGAGAAGGTACAAGAGAAATATCACAAGCTGCTGGGTATCTTGCATCTGATAAGACCTACACAGTAGACAACTGCAAAGCCTGCTCATGAGGTTACCAAAAGGTGTGGAGAGCACACTTTCATTTCTAACCTGTTACAACTGCTTACAGCTACTCCTGTTAAAAACCCAGCTGAAAGAGCTGTTGTCTATTGAGACCATTATGTGAAAAGCTTTTTCATCTGCTAGTTTATAGATGAGTACATCAAATTACTATAACTGCTTGTGTTGATCTGAATTAGGACAGAGGGTTTCAGAGTCATCAAAATAAAATCCTTCATGAATGAAGAAGAGCTGATGGTTTCTAGTTCTCTACATTTACAAACTGGATGCATTCAGTGTAGCAGACTGTATTTTCCACCTCTGTAATGATGAGAATATTTGCCTGGATCCAGTTCTGAGGGATTCCAATGGCAAAACCATAAGTGAAGACATCCTCAATGTGAACAAAGAAGGTTTATAGTTATCGAATGGATGAGGGGGTTGGTATGCTTATAGATATCAAAATTACTTATCATATTCTGTGGGCCTTCCTTAGGGTCAGACAAGCAGTAAGATCACAGACTTCCTGTAGGAAATACCTCTTTGCCCAGTACCATCAGCAATCTTAGAGGATTACATGATCAGTCAGGCACAGACAAATTATCAGTGTCAAGAGCATGACAGAATCTCCTTCAACATCCTGATTCCTTTCAGGCTTTCTCCTGTGAATGATGTGTTTTTCAGGAAATGTAAACTACAACATGTCTTTGAAGTGCTTACAAGTGTAGTGCTACTCCTTTCTTAATACGTGTTGCTGGAAGAGCTGGCTTCCATAACACTGTCTTTCAGCTTCTCTTTGAGACTGGCTGATGGATCTATCTTAAAATGTCCATTAACCTGGAATTGCTTCTAATGATATGAAACTTAGTACTGGTTGAGATTCTTACCTGTTTTGTCCTTCCACAGCACCAAGGAAATCCCCTAAAGGTTACCTCAGCAAGTGGCTGTCTCAGGTGCCATGAACTCACAGCCCTTTCCTAGATTGGACTTTAAAATCAAAAGAAGAAAATCTAGTTTATCCAAGAAAAAGCACCAAGTTCATAGTAGTCATTTTGGATTCCAGGCCACAGAGAGCTTCTCTCTCAGAAGACAGGTAAAATCCTGTCAAGGATCTATTCTGAAACCTCCAAGCTCAACAGCTCCAGAAGTTCTGTTCTTGGGAAAGAGGGTTACTGTAGAGGAAGTCTGAAATTTCTTCCTGTGATCCCACCTAAGTCTTCAACTCCCTCAGTTTGTGCTGGTTATTACTCATCCTGTCCACTGAAAGTGCAGATTCAAATATAAACAATATGCAGCACGTATATGCTGTGATTCTGGCCCACCAATTGCTTACATTTAAATGTGGAAATACGATGAAGTAATTCAAATACCATCATGAACACACATTCTCTTACATGCCAAAAGAAAAGAGAAAATACTATGCCATTTAATAAAGTCTAGTTCAAAATACTGTTATTTAAACAATTCGCCCTAAGATAAATAAGCTGTGAATGAAAGCTCTCCACAGTTCCATCTAGAGAGAAAGATCCAGCACTAATGTGCAGGAGTGGTCTTTACTTCTGTAAAGCTCAAATGAAACTGGGAACATTCCTTTTTACAACTTTGCTCATTTATAAAGCATCTGTTGCTATAGCAGTTAAATGCTAGTAACAAACACAGATAAATAGAAATTCTTGTTATCAAAAGTGTAATAGTTAGTGCCTGATTTTTTGCCTGTCTCCCAACTGAATTCACATGCCATAATCTGATACAGGTGAAAGTATTGGCTACTGGGATTGCAAAGGCCATATGTTGGGACATTGTCATTTTATACTTGTCTTCATCTGAATTGATATATAAAATCCTCTGGAAGTTTCCACTGGCATTTAGCACGTTCATAGAATAAATATCTGTAAGAATGTTTTGGAAATTTGTTATCTGGATGCATAAAGCATTCAGCTCTTGGGATGGAGGACTACATACACTCTCAGTACAGAAAGACTACAGTCATGGCCTAATTTGGAAGTGGCATGTTTAAGAATATATAGAGCATACACCAATGACCTTGAAGGTCTTCAGGACATCATGAGCTTAGGCAAGGAAAATACCCCAGAAATATGTTCCCTATCAAAAGCCCTCATGATGGCAATCCTCTGATATTGCACCTAAATGGCAGGCAGAAACCATTATAGGCAGGAGGTCCTTCGCCCATGGGCAGGAGGTCCTCCGCCCTCCACTCCTGTATGCACTGAGCCACCCTTTGAAAGTTCTTCCCAGGGTCTTTCTGCCGGACCCAGACCAGCCCCACTGTAGTGGTGAGAGCAAAACTGCATAAAAATTACTTCTCAGATGTCTTGCTCATCAGCACAGACAATTCTGGAAAGGAAAGTAAACAGCATTCAGCAACAAAAAGTGTAACAATTGAAATAAAGTAAAAAATAATTATAATAATTTTAATAACAAT
>NW_009918706.1:0-35140 GCF_000696875.1 Nestor notabilis
CAGGGGAGGGCCCGGGCAGCAGCGCTACCGCCTCTCTCTCCTCCTCTTCCTCCGTTTCCTCCTCCGCCGCCGACCAGGTTTCGGTACGCTCTTGGCAGCGCTCTGTCCGCCCCATCCCGGGAGCCGCTGCTGCCGCTTCCCTTGAGGCCGAAGCTGAGGCGGCGTCCGTGACCGCTCGGGGCCGGAAGGGCCCGGCCGCGGTGTCGCTGACCCGAGGAGAAGGGTTCGGACGGGGGAAGGAGGGTGTATCCTCCCATCACTCCGGCGGCAGGGCAGTCTGGATTCCCGGCTTACACGCACAATAAGCAGACGGGTGTTTGGGTGCCCTGGCGCTCTGCTCTGAAAAAAACTGTGCGTGACATCAAACTCCATCTGTAGAGCACAGAGACCCTCGGCAGCTGGCGCCCGCTGTGTTGCTGACCTCCAAGTCTGCCTTTCACGAGCGAGACCGAAAAACTACTGTGGGAGTAAACTGCTGTAGATGCATAGCATCCAAAATTACGGACCCCAGAGAGATTCCTTGTGACGCTTTGCGTGCAGTTACGATTGCCTGTCTTTCGCCCTTTAATGACACCGTTTTCCTGTTGCACAGTTAACTATTGCTCTCAGCTGTTTAATCAAGTGTCAAAAGCAAGGGAGATCCACAGTGCTATTTTCATATTTCGCTTGAATTTTGCAGTGCCTGCTGCAGGCTACTGCCTCTGTTCTACTAGATCAACTGATCAGCTTGGAAAAACCAAAATACTACCATTCCTGAGAAAAACAAAAGTTAACTTACCTGTTAGGCTCTGTAGGTACGCATGAGAACATATGTGATGGATCAGACCAGGGTTCTTGCTCCATGAATGATGATGCTAGGGGGAGTGCTCTATGCTATTTGTCCTCATTCCTCTCTTTTCTCATAGAATCACTTAAGTTGGAGAAGATCCTTAAGATCATCCAGTCCAGCTGTAAACCTAACACTGCCAGGTCCACCATTAAACCGTGTTCCTAAGCACCACGTCTACACATCTGAAATTTTTCTTAATACACAAGCTAAACCTCCCCTGGTGCAACTTGTGGCCATTTCCTTTCATTTGCTGTCCTATGATTTCTCCCAAGTTTATTTCCCAATCCCTATTCTATTTGGGAAGGAAGAGAAGTGCATTGGGGGAATGTCTCCTTTGGGAGGGAGGAGAGGTTTATTTAAGGGTGAGCATCTGGATGAAGATGCAACACTAATAATAGTAGGCAAAGAAGGAAGGTAAACAAGACAAGCATAAATGCTGTCCAACTCTCTGAGAAATTGTGACCCAGGAACGCCCTGTACTCGAGATGGTATCATTGAGTTTAATAGTCCTCAATTGAATAGTCTTCAGTAAATTTGTCCACTGACAGTTTGAGCCTCTGAGGGATGTGACCGCATCTCAGAAGCCATGAGTAAGCATTCAAATTTAACACTTTAAGGAAGAAAACCCACAACCTTCATTTATAGGATTATGCAAATAACAAAAGCATTCACAGCATTGTAGGCAACAGGGTTTTGGTTTCTTTCTACTTGCAAGCTGAACCAGCTTCTTCAGTGAAACCTTAGATGCCCTATTTTCTACCCAGTGCATCATATCCCTCTTCCTGTTTTTAATTATTAACAACAGACTCTGGAAAGGTGCTTGGGAAGTCTAGTCTGTAGCTACTGAGAGAGACATTACTGCTTTGATGAACAGACACCACACAGAGCCTATGAAGACACAGGGACTTCTAACCCTCCCACAATAATTACAGCTGTACATACTGGGTGCAAGCCCTTGCTGGAAGCTGTTAAACATTAAACAAATCAGCACATGATCCATAGCCTTCCTCCACTCCTCCCAAAGTTATTTTTGTCTCTCTAGGTCAACCCAGTTTCTACCACCTAGTTGTATGTTATTGAGAGATATGACACAATTCTCTTTCCATAGATTTTGGTTACATAACAAAGAAGACAACAGTAATTATCTTTTCAGATTAAATGCTATTCCAAAAAACCCAAGTATCTCCTTTAGCAAAACTGCTTTCAATCACTTGCACAAACAAGTGGCTATGCTTTAACATGTACCCAGCTTGATTGTTAATGACAGCAGACAGCAAAGCATCAAGCCCTAGCATTATGGGCTTAATTTCAACTTTCGTCGTTCTCAAAGATGCAAAGCCAAGGACGATATGCAAAAGAGTCCTGCATCAGTACTAGATGAGCTTGGCAAGGAAAAGGTGAGATACTAAAGTAATGATCTAGAGAAAAAACCCTGCAGGAGCCATTTGCCTGTATATTGAGCTGATCTGGATCTTGTAAATCCAGGGAACAGAATGGGTCCAGATAAGACACTCAGGATATCAAACACATCTTCCCAAGTTCAAGCAATCTAAGAACTTTAACGTATTTCAAAATACTTCTTTCCTAGCAAAGTTATCTCAGTAAAAAAGTCTTCCTCCTTTTTTTTTTTCCTTTTGCGCCTTCTGTTGGCTTCCCCTGAGAGTTGTCTGTCTTAATCTCTTCGATGTTTGGGGAGAAGAATATCATTTTTCCTATGCCTGAGATGTAGTAAATCATAGACATAACTTTATATACATGAAATTCTAATAATGACTGCATTTTTCTTTTCTTAAATCTTATCTGGTGTTTTTTCTTTAGTCTTATCTGAAGATGACTAACAAAAGTTTATCAATAGCGAACGTTTTAAAGCTGAAACAGAAGTTGACACTGCCTTTCTTTTGTATTTGAAGATAGGTGAAGATAAAACATCCTGAAAGTGCACACGTGATTCACCTTGAACCAAACCAAACTGTTCTAACAGGCAGCCAGTCTTCTGTCTGAAGCTCAAGGTTGGCACATGAAGCTACTGAAGCAGCTTCAGCAAGAATTATCTGATGCTATCAGCCCATGGTTACTCCTCCCTTCTCCCTCCCTCCCTCCCTCCCTCCCTCCTTCCCCCTCCCCTTGCAGTTTTACTTTCAACATTGTTTTCTTTTTAAGAATTGGTTTTTTACAGGCAGTTCAGCTTCACTTCAGTGTCTGCTATATGTGCTTCCTTCTTGCCATCCTTGCTCTTCTTTTTTTCCTCTTCATACCCCTTCCTCATCAGTTCTCTCTTTCTTTTGCCACTTCAGACTATACTGTTAGCAAATGCCATCCACAGATTTAACAGCAGTTTTATGACCCATTGTAAAAGTTCTTCCCAGCTGATTCCCTTTTCTCTGTTCCTGCTCTGACTGTAAAATCGTAGGAGACAATCTTAGAATGTCTCTCTAGCGCCAAGTTCTGGTCGTGACATCTCAGCTCTGTTTTAATACACAATAAGAATGGGGACAATTTATGATGTTGACTAGATCTCAGCTAAATGAAGTAACAGTAGTTTTCCTTTGCCAATCTCATTAATTTCTGTCCTGTAACCTCCCTTCAGGTGAGGTCATAAGAAATGTTGCTATATTCATTATCAGTGTTTAATTTTTGGTGAGACCTCTATCACATCGGAATTTACTTTGCGTGTTTTTTGCTGAACAACTTGAGTACTTTATCATCCATGGAATTCTAAAGATTCTTATTTTGTGATACTAGTTTTTCAAAATCAATTCTTTATAAACTTAAAGCCTAAAAAAGTAGGCAGCCGAGGAAGTAGATTTCTTTCAGAGATTTGCATTTGTTTTGCAGCACAGCATATGAAGACTGAGACAAAAATAGTTTGTTCCATCTATTCAGTGATTTATTTATTTTTTAACAAATCATCATTTGCACAGCAGTTTTCTAAAGGTTTTCTAATAAACTAGATTTTTTTTCTAAGTTAATTTTAATATTAGACCAAAGCTACCTCAAATCTAGAGTACCCCATCTAACTTAACTGCAAAATGAAGAAAGACAGTAGAAGATGGTGCCAGAAATATCTGGATCAAGGCCATGGTGTTAAAAATATATAGCATACGTCAGAATCTGCTTGCATTGTGCTGGTGTACATTTTAGTATTGCTGTTGCATGCTAAGGAAATATATCAAATGTGTTTAGTGATCATTTATTTCCCTGGTATTTATTAGTAGTATCGCTGTGTGGTCTAGAGGCCAGTTGAGTAAGGTCACATTGTACTGGGGATTACACAGACACAGGATGTGCTGTTCATTGTGCAGTGGAAAACAGTCCAAATGTAGCTTGGTTAACTGCAAATGATGTCTGGAGCCATTCACAACATAGCTGCATCCATGTAGCTTGCACCCAAACTAATTTTGTAGGGCATGTTAAGCTTAAGCACTGTGCTTCACTGGCTGCTTCTGGGATTCACATTTGTTTCTTCAAACCAGTGCAGACCACTTAAGAGTCAGTCCCTGCTCTTTTTACGTGCTTTATTTTTTTCCATGCTGAGGACCTCTACCTCTACCAAGAGGTCCTCAGTTTGTAAGCTGTAAAAAAGAAAAAAAATTTGTAAGCTTTTTGCCTAGAATCTAAACAGCGCAACTGGGTTTCCTGCAGGAGAAAAGGGATTTGTGTACAAACAAGTTTCAAGAACTGCCTATAAAATTTATTACCTCAGTTAAAAGTAGTTCATGTGCCTTATATAATAGTAGTTGTTTTTTCCTGTTAGTCTTCTGAATCTGGACCATCTCTCTTATATGTATCGGATATTATGCTTTAAATATTACAAATGTTTTAGGTTCAACTGATTGTTCAGATTAAATCATGAGTTATAGTCACAGGCTCTGTAGTTTCCCTGACAATAATAGCAGTTCTGTCATATGCTGCATGAATTGCTATTAACAAATTTTGTAGTTTCAGACATTTCTGGAAATGTTGCCCAAGCTTGTTCATTTATTAAAGTACATTGCTGCTGCTGCAAGGACAATCAAACACAAGTAGCTTCAATTTGGAGTAAAGCATGTGACAAAGTGTGATATAATTCAGCCCGCAATTACAATGTGTAACATAATGATGAGTACATACACCATGTACTTTAACACCACTGGTGTTAAAACTGCTTTTGTTCTTTCCTTACTCTTAACTGAAGCAGCTTAACTCTTAACTGTGGTGATGTGGACCTGGATGGCAGGCAGAGATCAATGAGTATGGTGATACCTTCATTCTTCTTCCTGCATCCTTAATAACAGCCCCGAAAGCGGCTTAAGAACCACTATATTAGCATTATTTTACTACAGGATTTTCAGTGCACTAGATAAGCATCAGCAGTTATCTAACATGCTTGAGTAGCATCAGAAGATAGGAGAGAATCTGAGACCATAGTCATACCACATCTCAGAAGAAAATCTGGTGTTTCACTCCAGTCATTACAGATATTTTAGCCATTTTCTTACCTTTGGATTTAGCTTCTCAGGACTAAGGAACAGGATCTGCTCATTGATAATCTGGAAGAAATATTTATCTCTGAAATCTCAGTATGATTTTTGCACATGTATGCATATTACTGTATAACACATAATAAACCATCAAGAAAAGTCTGAGTTTAAAGGCTAGGCAAAACAATGAATTTATAGGCAAAGATATTTGTCTAACTTTCAAATAATATTTAGTAATTATCCAGTTAGAGAAAGAGCACAACTGTTCAGCTGATTCGTGGATAGAATGAAGAACTAAACTGGTAATACTATTTAAATTTTAGAGCAGACAAACCCAAACACCAAGAGGAAAAGAAAGATAAAAGCCCTCAATATGTCAAACGAAATAAAAAGCCAAGAAAAAAAAAAAAAAGAAAAAAAACTTCATGATTGCAAAGAAAACAAAAAAATCTCTTCAGTGAATTATTCCATGAATGAATATTCAGTGAATATTCCATGAGCAGTTTTCAAAACCTAAAAGAGGCTAATTAGCTAGTGTGGAAGGAGCTATTAAAAAGCCTACATTTTTTTGGTGGAATTTTTCATTTTTTAAATTCAATTTACTTTTTCTTACACACATTTTTGAAGCAATTGTCTTTTCAAGCTCCATGCTGACACTGGTAATATTCTTGATGTTTAACTAGGTTAAATTAGAACCTCCTTCGTCTGGGCCGCACGTGCACATCATATGCTCACTGGTCATTAAGGCAGAAAGAACATAAAGTCTGAAGTAGTGAACTACTTCTAGATTAAGCCCAATGTTTAAGGAAGCAGAATGAACTCTAGTTTTATAGTAGTAATCATGTTCTGCATGTTGACAAGGCTGGAAGAAAATGCAACCAATATGGTGTGTTAATATTTTGCCCAGTTAGATTTTTTAATCTTATAGAGTGTAGTTAATCTTTAGCCACAGTTCCAGATCATCTGTTTGTACTGTGCACCTATAACCTCCAAGTGGAGGACTTTGATTTGAAGGGCAGGATCTCAGCCAGAGGAGTATTGCAGTCCTTTAGTGTGTTCAGGAACTTAAGCCAGTCTCTTTCCCATGCTAAAAACAATGCCTACAATTCTCCAGGACTAAGACTAAAGTACTTAGTTTTTCTTACACAATAAGCAGCTTGATGTTGCTGTTTTAAAATTCTTAACAGGTTTTGTTTGTCTTAGCCATGTCTAGTACCATTTCATAGATGTGAGTTGCAATTTGGAGAAAACCTTGCGGTGTAAACTTGTAAAGGTGGGCACGAGCACTTTGCTGGATACCTGCTAGCTTAAAAAGGAGGAACCTCTACAGGAGCTAAATGTTCAAAAAGGGGTTACATTAGTTCAGAGTTACTCTTTTTTTCCATTGTTTCATCCAGTATACATTGTCCTTTTATGTCATAATTTGGCTCTTAATACCTGACTGAACCGGATTTGGCAAGAGGAACTCCAGTCTTAAATCCAAAGGTAATGATATCTCTTATGTGAAGGTTCATGAGAACTGTGAGTCAGATCATCTAACTAGCTGTAGTAAGACCTTCATGTAACCCACAAGTTAGCCATGGCTAGAGGAGAAGGCTTCTAAGAGCTTTTCTCAGGCTGCTAAATACAGACACAGTAACTGCCAGCTACTGGCTTTAGTAAAGTCGTTCCAAGGAGTGCTACACTTTTCCTCCTAAACTTCTGAACAAGACTATTATTTTGTCAAAATGATAGTAGGCACACAAAACCTGTGTGTGTATATATATATGTGTGTATATATTTTATGTCAATAAACATTGTAATACCTTCCACTTTTATTTAGGTACCTTGATCTTAATAATACCTATTCCAAACAGCCTAGGAGTCATTCTAGGTCTCGCCTTCCCTTGCTCCAGATCACATGGTTATTAAAAAGTTGTAAGACTCTCAATAAGACTTTGCATATGACTTGACTCATAAAATTTGGCAATACAATCATATGCTCACCCATTCAAGCCAAGTCAAAAACCATGTGGTACTACATTAAGAGTGCCAGGGATTTGCAAAGCTCTGGAGGTCCCCACGATGAATGTGAACTTTTTAGTTTTGAAGTGTGTGTAAAATAAACATGTAAATAAGAACTCAAAGCAGTTAATTTATTCTTTTAGTTTATTTCATAACCATTCTAGTGTACTCTGACAAAATGCCTTTACCTGAAGTTTAATGTACAAATTTACTTTCATTTGTAAAAGCAAACCTATATTAAACTGCACAGAAGATAGAGTAAGTGCATTTCAAGACTTCATGCATATTCCTGAAAATGTACATATTCAAGATGTATATTCAAGAGCAATGTTCAGCAATATAAATTAAAATAAAATGTCCTCAGTTTAATCATTCAATATTTTAATTGGACCTTGTGGTAGAGTGATATCCTGTAGTAAAGAAAGATGTCCTACATTATTTATTTTTTTTTTTAGCGTTTCTCCATCTTTTAATTAAAATACAAGAAAATGTGAAAGGAAGATTAAGATTATGACATTCACATTCTGTCACCTATTCTTCAGGGAACACACCAACAGTACATTTTACATCTAGTCATTAGAGCTACAGGAGTAAATTAAGACCTGGGTGTCTAAATTCCATTTTTCAGTGCATCTGCTGTGAGTGAGACTGGGACATCCACAGCAGAAGAGACCGCTATATATTCCCTGTTCCCCTGTAGCCACGGAGATCAGTGGGTTACAATTAGCATGATCATTTGAAGGATCATTCCAGTATACTAAAAAATACATTTAGGACTAGACTTAGTTGTTTTACATTTTAGTTCTCCACTGTGCCAGACAGCATTGCACTTTATTTTTCCCTTTCAAGCTTTAGTCCTACTATATTATGCTGCTTATTTATTGAAATGATGTTTTCAATATATTCTATCAGGCTTGTAGAAGTCTTTGACACACTCCAGGTGAGCAGTAGCACAATAAAACTGAAATATATTCATGGCAGTATTCAGAGACTTAAGAGCTACAGTCTGTACCATGAACTGCTGGCATTAGCATTGTTCCTCAAAGTAAACAAAGGTCCACTAATACCAGGTTTTCCTGAAACCACTCTTGGATCAAGCCCCAGATTTTCCATTTGTAAAAAAGTTCCACCATTTGATGAAGTTTCACTTGTCTACAAACAGACAGCTGGTGCTTTTTTTCCCCCACTGGAAAAAAGTGATAACGGCTAATGGACAAAGGCTTTTGTTTGTTTGCTACCAAACAGCTGCTTCTAATCTACCTCGGACTCGCGCTGGTATTGCGGTATCAAGGAGGATGTAAGCAAACAAACAAGAGGACAATGAGATCCCAAAGGGCAGATTTCCAGCACCAGAAAACCCACTAGCAGTGGATTCAGATGCAATCTGATGCAACAGCAATGTAGTTCACTGCAGTCATTTATTATATTGTCCTTAAGCTCCAAATGTGCAGAATAGTTTTCTATTGAGCCTGCATAATTGCATTGCAGGAGATATCTGGGACTCCTGGAAATTCTGGCAGCTGGGATCATTTTCTTCAGAACTAGCATGTAAAGCTCTTAAAATTCAGAAAGGCATTTTGTTCTTTTTCACACTGTTCACATTTTACTTGTTTATTCATGACTGTCCAGGGCAAAAGGATAAAGACAAAGGCTGTGTCAGTAATAAAACTCCGTCGCTATCTGCAATTCTGTCCCTGGCGACAGGTCTGTGTCACAGAAACCCAGCTAGCTGACACTGCAGCACCCGTCTCTCATTTTACTCCCCTGTGTGCCTTTTTCCCCTCCTTATTCATCACAGATCTAGAGCTGGAAGGATAAAAACTGAGGGGAAGTCAATATTTCCTCACACTTAATCTGTGTGTCCAGAGGCAGTATACACTCTGGCCATGCTGTTAATCTCTAAATCCCCTAAACAGATAAAGCTTTCTAGAGAAGCTGCTGTAGAAGACACTGAGCAGAAGATAAAATTCACTTGGTTGCTTCCTTGGAAGACTTCAACTTCCTAGCCTGAATGGGGACATAAAATGGAGGAACAAATCTGTGTCTTGGTCTGGCAATTTCTTCCTGTAGGAGGAGATAAAACCTGGTGAAAATAGGGACAGAACTATCAAACTTCATTCCAGGAATCTGGGACATCAAGAAACCTATCAAGACAAACCCCAGTTCAGCTGCTGTTTGCAGTGAATATACTGACTTCTCCTGGGCAGACTTGGTGCAGACATGGCGCTTGTTGCTTTAAGGATTAAAGTTTCCTTGACAAAGGAAAGGTCACTGAAAGCTCCACGTATTGCTGCAACTTTTCCGTGGACTCTAAAGCTCTGCTCATTAGTTACTTATTTCTTGCTCTTCCAACCAATAGCACAGAGAAATGGAACGTATCACATATATTTCAATTTGCTGCCTCCTTGAACTACCCATTAAACAGACCCAGACTAAAGTCTCACTTTCAGTACTGACAATTCTGCATAGGATACGCAAGCCTAGCTGTAAGATCTTCTTAGCTCTGTGACAATTTGTGACATTTAGGCTTTGCCAGAAAAGAAAAAAAAGGAAGGTTAAGAATAATACGAAATTGGAGTGCTGCTGACAGGACTTCCACAGAGCTATCACGAACTGGCACAAAATCAAAAGATAACTTTTTGACTCTGCTACAGTTATCATCAGTGACCTTGAGAAAAAACAAAGCCATTCTGAATCTCGGTTTCCAACGTAAAGAATGAGGCAATGCCCCTTTGCCCACTGTTTCCATTTAAACTGGGAAAATTTTCATTGTGAATGTCTCATTGCATGAATGCACAGGGCCCATAGCTCAAGGATTCTGATTTCAAGTATACTATGTGTATAGTAAACTGCATTGAAGAACTGCCTCTGTAAAAGACAAGTACATTCATTAAATATATGTCTGGAAATTCAGCAGGCTGTTAGTGTAACTCATTAGTAGAAAGCCTATTCATCTACTTTCTTTTCAAAATACAAGGACAGTGCAAAAGCAGAAGACTCATCCATGAAGTAAAGATTCACAGAGAGTAGAGATGCAAATACCCTGCATCAGGATAAGGCCTCTGATTCATTTTACTGCAACCATTAACTTTCATGTCTTAGGAAATGCTCCCCCTGTATTGATGTACACCAAACACTTGGAAATCTGTTGAGTGAAATTTATAGCTGCTAGTGCAAATTTCTTGCAAATCAGGTTTCATTGGAATTTCAAGATCTTCCCCCCTGCCCCCCGCCCACATAAAGAACATACAGACTTTTTTGGTATACATATGTATACATACATAATTTAAAGAAAAAAAGTACTTTAAACTTCAGTGTATTCAAAAGTGAATAAATTTTAGCAATGGAAGTGCATACAGCCGTCATTCTTGTCTTTGTGCTTGCTCATTACACGGCATTCTCCAAATAATAAATGGGTGTTTTTTCTCCAAATGTTCTTAGATGACTAGCAGATAATATTCCCAGTGTCAAATGGTTTATTCTTTAAACCTGTTGCTAATCTGTTCAACAGTCTGCGCAGAAGCTGTATGTCTGGGGTAGAAGCCCCTTGACTAATAATTATAATTAAGTAATGAAGATTATGTCATTATATCTGGTGATCTGGCAGGTAAGGGAATACATGAAGAAACAGAATATATAAAGATGAGTCAGTCTAGGAGATATACATCCCACAGTCCTCAGGGTATTCACTAATAAAATTACTGAATGACTTGTAATTATATTTTGTAAGCTAAGGGAGAGCCAGAATCATATCTAAGGAATGGGAAATAAAAAGATGGATTGATTAAATTTTTGTTATATATAAAAAAATACTAGTAATTACAATTTGCTAAACATATCTTGAACTATAGTAGCCTTAATTAAGGTAATAAATAAGAAAATCTATATGTATCTACGCCAGTAACGACGAGTAATAACAAGTCAAAGGATGCAGATGCAGAGGCATATGACACCCTAATATTTTAGTTCAGAATTAGATCAGATAGCTATGTAGATACAGCTATAAAATCTTTTAGGACATTAGGAGTCATGGAGAGGGCAGAAATTCCATAGTCAGTAGCAGCATGAATTTGAGATCTCCAGTGAGACAGTACAGTGATAAACAGCAAAATCCAAACTTGCTTAGTTAAATATGGAGAAAGTATTCATTATGGGAAAAAGTATTCCAAATTTGACAGACATTTCCAAGAAAACTTTTCAATTATCTTGAAATAGCATGGGTGGAATTTTGCATGAATTTGATTGAAGTCAACGACAAATTACCCATGAATTCCTGTGGGAGCAGACAATGCTTTGTGTTATTTTGTTCAACACCCATTTGTTTACTGCGTTTATTACTGCAGTCTCTGAGTATTTTGCAGGGGATTATGGAGATGACTACCATCTGTCACACATGGTCGCTCAGATGTTCCTTGGGGCAGAAGTTAATGTGTGCTGGGTGGTGCGCTTTGCTCTGGAGGTGAAATAGAAAGACCCTGCCAGGTAACTCCAGTGCTTCCTTACCAAAAAACTGCAGTGCATGTGGATGCAGGAGGTGAAGCACATCTGGAATGAGACACATATGCCAGGTGGTTACAATGCAAATTTGGCCACTGTAAGGAGTTCTAAAATGATGCCAGTGTACAGAGGCTGCCAGGACAAGGGTCTGAACCCACACCCGTACCCCTCTCACCAGCTTGACTATATGTGTACTTACATCCAGGTCTGAGCAATGCTAGCAATGAGCAGCTGCAAAGGAGAAGGAATTTACAATCACATTTCACTTTCATAGCATTATACTGCCAGTCTTTCATCTGCCAGGTTATCTGAACTATATTTCATCTTCTCAAAAGTAGCTTAACTTGTAAGTATCTTCCTCTGTACATTTTTTAATTCAGAAGAGTAGCTTGTACTGATTATACTAGAGGACATCTGCATTTTGCCACAGGTAGAATGACTGCCTATATTTATTTAGCTTGCCCAGCAGACATACCTTTAAGAGTAATCACTGACAAATTGAAAAATCAAGTTAACTGTTGCAGAAATACAAAAAGATCACACAGTATCTTAATCTGAAAAATACTGTTTGAAACAAGACATCATCAAAGACTGGTAAATTGAAAAATGTAGAACATCTGTTAGATAACCCATTTACCATTTGATCTACAGTCATAATTCTTAAAAAAATAAAAATACAGAAAATTTCAGCAATCAGGTCATATAAAATGATGGAAATGAACAAAGAAAATACCAGTTTCTTAATTTCAGTAGACTTTAAAAGTATCAAAATGAAAAACTCTGAAACTATGTCTACTTCTAAGTATTCAGTTTAAGTGGTGTACTTAGAGATTATATTGCTAGCTCTGCAAAGTGCCAAAATAACAGATCAGTCATCTTATATAATTTGAAGAGTACTGATGATAGTTCTGACATAGCATTTCCTCAAATGCTGTTCTTCATTGATCTGAATTCAAAGAAAGAAGGATTTTTTTCCAGTGTAGCAGGGAACAGTTTATAAAAGAATTCAAGACTAAACAGTCAACAAAGTTGCATTACAAATGCAAGAGAATTAAACACCGTTTTGTTGTTACAATTATGAAAAACTTCAGCTTCTGTCATTCACTTCCTGCGGGGAAACAGTAAGTTCAGCACTACGTAAACAACAAGTGTCCTTAGCAGTGGGAAATCTAGGGAAAGTCACACTGTGAATATTTTCAGTGTAAAGGAGCTGGTTAAGGTTGTCTCTGCCACTCCATTTATACACTGTATTTCAAAAATCAATGTTTTTCATACTGGCAGCTGCAGTGAAAGCTACTATATTAAAATAATAAATATCTACAGTATCAGATATATAACTCAGGCTGTTGACTACTACTAAATATTGAAACTTTAATTCTGAAATGTAAGTCTGGTTTTGTTTGGCTAGCTCTTCCAATTACAAAAATTTCTACTCATTATAAATACATATGATGGCAAGAGTCTTGGAGGTAAAAAAACTATCAACACCACAGTTAGGATTTAAACTTTAACTCTTTAACTTCTGTCTATGAACACTAATAGGTTAAATGCTACCAGCTTAAAAATAATAAAAACAAATGTTTATAAGTAGATCATTGATATTGATACCAAGTAAGACATTTACTTAATTTCTCCTGTTGAAGTTTTCCTATATTCTGGTCAGCAAAAGTCTCTATCCTTCCGTAAGGTAACTTCAGATTCACACTTGCTTTAACCTTTTCAGTATTTTCTCTTAAGTTATACAATTATGCTTTTAAAAACTCTGGATCTGTAAGTCTTTTCATAAATCTAAATAGCCTCCACTGATATTTTTCACATCCTGGGAATTCAGGTGTTAGCAGTGGTGGTCCACACCAAAACTGCAGCTCAGATGTTGGGACACGCACATTTCTTCCCAAACTTGGTTTTCGTATTCCTTTCATAATCCACATGTGCAAAGGATCTCCCTTTTCATTTTGAGGGGACATGTTGTGTAATGTGAACATAAATACATATTAAGAAATCCAGCAAACACAAAACTGGAACAGGCATTATTATACTTTTCTTTCTGCAGGTTCTAGCCATAACATACACAAACCAATATTCTGAATATTTAAATTACAGCATTTTATGGGGAAGCCATTCATTCTGGTGTGCTGGGAGAAGCCTGTGATTGTCACACACAGAACACCTGGATAGAGTCCATGGGCAGGCAGGACAGCCTTTGTTCCTGCTAAATGAAAGAGCAGTTGAACCTGAAGCTAAAGGCCAGAAGGCAGGGTGGCAGGGCCAGAGCATGGCTCATCTGCACAGACCAGGAGGTGTACTGACAGCAAATATGTGCATCTGTTGATCCAAGACAAAAGGAATAAGGAAGGGAGGGCAGAGTCATGTTTGCAGTTGTGTGGGGAAGGAGCAGTCTGACGTCCTGAGGTGAAACTCAGTGGAAAGGACAGCTTGGAAAATGTGAGGAAGTGAACTGGCTGCTGCTATTTGGTCTCAGTATGTCCACACAAGCAAGACACTGCGTAGACTTCTTTGTAAATAAACTGAAATTTGCTAAAGAAAGACCTTCTTGTAAAAATCAATTTACCCTACCAGCAGAGTAATTGGGCTCAGCTCTGAATACTGGCTAAGCACTTGAGTCAAAAAGCAACAAGATAAAGCTTTGAGCCTGGTAGAAAGGTTGCTAAAGGAATCTTTTCAAGCCTATTCTGGAACATTACACAACTTACTTCTTCTCCAGCCTTATCCCCAGTGCTCACTGCCACCATTCTGAGAGGTTCCTTTCTTACTGCCAATATGTGAAAAGCATGAACACTAGAGATAGTCTGCCTTCCTACAGCAGATCTCTTTCATGCCTGTTCAGGTTTCAAAGCAAGGTCCAGCTACAGATGCCATGGGAAAATCACCCCTAACAAACAGGAAATTGATGGCAAATAAATGGGTGGAGGCATAAGAGGAATGCTTATCTCTTACCAAGTTTATTTCTGCATCAGTGTGGAAAGCATACACCAGTCCTGACTGTTTTTAAAAGGAGGTATTCAAATGCATGTGTTGGCACAGAATGGTGAAGAATCAGGAGAGATTCCAGTTAAGCAGTGATTGGACTCACTATCAGCTTCCTTCCCCCAGCTCACAAACCATTCAAATTGTCCCTCCATACCTAACGTCATTATTCAAAATCATAACACTTTATCTTCTCTAACACCCCAATACACAATTAGCCTGGGGAATTTAGAAGATGCTGCATACATATATGTGTATATGCCTTTCTAATAAAGCCCTGTACTGAGAATACATCACTAAAGAAATACTATTATTCAATAAGACCATATTTCCTTGTGCTTTATTTTGAGATTAAACAGACTATCATGCAACAGTCAAAAGAGTACAGTATCACCTGTGATATCCCCATGAATACATAGGGATTTAAATGGAACAAAATATCTCCCTCACACAGATGTAAGCACTAATAAACTTCAGCTACTGTAGTGAAATTACTCCCTGTAACTTAAGGCGGTTTATATTCTTAAGTGTTTAAATCTGTGGATATGTCTTCAATCTTGAGGCAATTTATTTGTACTGTGTTTTTCATTTGTTGACGTGAAAGTACTTTTCATTAATGAAAAAGTTCCTTTTCTTTAGAAACACTTGTATTTTAAGTTTGGGGCACTAGGTAAATAATAGATAACATATGCAAACTAAAGTAACATTTGCAATGTGAATTATTTTCTTTTACTTCTCACTGGAAACATTCCCTCCCACACTGCTAGTAACCACAAGTCGTTTTCTGTAATGCTCTGTTAGCTTTAATAAGTGCAGCACAGGAGCCAGTGCTGGCTTTCACTTACCGTAGCTGAATGTTAAGCAGAATTGCAAAACGTTAAGTAGCAAAATATCAAGTAGTTTTCTTAAGACTTTGTATCGGGTTTCCATGGCAAGGTTTTGGTGGCAAGGGGGCTAAAAGGGTGTCTTATGTGAGAAGCTGCTAGAAGCTTCCCCCATGTCCAGCAGAGCCAATGGCAGCCAGCTCCAAGACAGACCCATCGCTGGCTAAGGCTGCGCCCATCGGTGATGGTGGTAGCGCCTCTGGGACAATGTGTCTAAGAAGGAGGAAAAAAACTGTGCAGCTGCAGCCAGAGCAGGGGGATGCCCAAAGGAATCTGTGTCCCCATGGGAAGCCCATGCTAGGGTAGGTTTCCTGGCAGGATCTGTGGCCCCATGGAGAGAGGAGCTCACACTGGAGCAGGCTTGCTGCAGGATCTGTGACCCTGGGGGGGACCCACACTGGAGCAGCCTCTTCCTGAAGGACTGCACCCCATGGAAGGATGCCACTCTGAAGCAAGGGAAAAGGGTGAGGAGTCCTCCCCTGAGGAAGGAGCAGAAGACACAACTTATGATCAACTGATCACAACTCCCCATTGCCTGTGGGAGATTAAGCATTAACAATGCTTCTCACCTCCCTCTTCACACTCCAATAGGAAAATGCTAATTTACTATTAGCCTCATCACAGCTGTCTCACATTCCGTTTTCTCCATTTCACAATTCAGACAGGAACATATGTGTTGGCATCGTGCATTGTTGATGGAAAAGCAGTTGGAATTCCTTTCAGCAAAGATTCTGCTCATAAAACTGCATCCAAGAGAGGGAGAAAACTTGCAATATTTAGGGCATAAACCCCATATATTGGAATGCTTTCTTACATGATCTTCTTGATGATGTCCTGATGCTTTGTGGCATCTACTACAGATATCTATCATCTGATTCTTGAAAACCAAAACAAATCAATGCCCGTTTTACTTTCCAAGGACATAGGAAGGAACCATTGGTTCTCTATCTACATAGATATAGGTCAAGCATCTAAGACAGATAGACAGTAGGGTAGTACCATTGGCATGTTGCCATCAAGACACAGCTGTCTCTGCCAGGCACTCCGGTGTTGCCACCTGGGCCAGAAATCCTCTCCAGGCAATTCTCCTTAGACAAGATCTGCAAAGTAATGAGCCCAGCCTTGGCAAAGGAATATGAGTAGTGATCTCGCAGGAGCCTGACTTCTAATGCAGAGCCTGCCCTCACCTCTTCACCAGCATATTGGGAGACACAGGAGAGTGAAGATTTGCTCCTGGAGACTTCGTGGCTCCAAGTACAGGCCCACACTGGCAGGATAAGGCCATGAAATGTGGGATATGAAAAATATGAACATCAGCACCAAATTTCTGTGCCTGGTTTTTGCCCATTCCTGTTAAACTGCCTGTAATTGGAGAAGATGTTTTAAAACATGTTCATGGCTTCTGTAGCACCCAACCACCATGCTCATGCAACAGCCTGTGTCACAGAGAGCACTCAAACCCAGAGGATGGGGAGGAACAGAGCATATGGACCTTTTAAGACATGAAAGAGTAACAGAACATACTAAGCCTATCTTCTGGAAATTGGAGACCTCATTTCCAGAGGGAATATTTGAAAAGATTTCCAGGGCAAGAAGGAGAGGGAAGGATAATGAGATTTTTGCTTTTCAGGTACAGGTACCTCAAAAAGAACAGTTAAAAAGCACACGTCCCTGCAGATAGGGCTGTTCTCCTAAGAAGGACAGATACGTCTTCTCTGTGATGTAAAAGAGGTTTTTCTTTGCTGCTAATTAGGCAGAGTTGCCCTGTTTTTCGAATTGAAAGTGTCTGCTTTTTGGTTTTCTGTGGGAATCAGCTACTGGCAGAAGGAGAGGACACTTCCTCCTTCTTGAGGTTTTATGCGTGTTGTAGGCTGTGTCAAGTTATGGCAGGACAAGTGGTCTCACTTGTGCATTTTGGTTTCCCTGTTCTAACAGTGCTAAGAGCAGATGGGACCACCTCCGAGACTTTGGCCAACTCCTTGAACTGTGCCTTCAGAACTGTAAAATACCTTAGGATTGTTCTGAAGTCAAATAACTTCAATATAAGGTGCCAAAATGAGTCAGTCTATATGTGCTTGTCCATTCATTGCATAAGCTAATTGGCCAATAAAGTTGTAGCAATAGCAAAAAAATGACACTGGTGCTGGCATTTATATGCAGAGGGGAAAATATTCTTTATGAGTCTAATGGAATGCATTTGGTTCTGCTGTCTGTGTAGTCAGTTACAAAAACATATATGCATAATACATGATGATGGTTGTCCTTGACACAGAGGTGTGTGTGGTCGTGTACATGGTCCCATCAGCTGCTGTTAGTGTCTCGTTACCAAATGGCAGTTCCACAAAGTGATGGCTCTCCAGAGCTGCCAACTATGTAGGGTAGGTAGAAGCAGGTTACCAGCTGGCACAACCTGCATTAATTCCCTTTGATATTGAGGAAAAGGAAGTCTAGGTGAGTTGGGAGTATGCATCATATGGCCTTACAGTCCCAGGTCTCATATGACTTGCTGTCAGACATGGGAGCACTAGACAGCATGGTCATGCAGTTGCTCAACAGTGTGGCGAAGGGCTAGATGGTGTGATGTATGGTGCCTGTGGGCCGCGGGTAAGACTGGGATGCAGGTGAAACTGGGAAATTGTGTACTAGGTGGGCCTTCAGGGCTTCAAGGCTTCTGGGACCCACAGGAGCATCTCAGTGTGTCCAAATTGATGTAACCAGCATAGAAAGCTGAAGTACCAGAAATAAATGCACTACAAAGATGAAAGATAGGACTAGACAATTAGTATTACCACCAAAGACATCACCTACACTCTTGCTCTTTGAGTTATAGTCTGTATACACAGTGGTCCTAATGCCTCCAAAAGCCAATGGATGTTTAATTTGGGTAATGCCTGCATACGGACTCAGTAAGGCTTCTAGATCGTGGGAAATATTAAATAACATATATAAACACACATACATTTGCTTCCTCTTACATATAAAAGAAATACAGGCTGAATATCTTAGCAGGCTTTAACAGCCTCATTTATAACATCACATTTCCTCAGATACAATAGGTAATTTCACTGGGATTCAGACTTCCCTTGTGCAAAGGAAACATTTAATTGCTCACATTTATTTTAATGATTGTTTTTAACTGACAACTCCATTAATGTCAGAATACCATAAAGACATACAAAATAATTTTGTAAGTTAGTCATTAAAATGTTCAAAGACAATTTTCTATAGCACAAATTGAAGTTTTCAATTTTCTGAAAATCTCAAATGGCACCATCTTACTAGACTATTTTAGTGAACTTAAAAATATTAATTATATTAAAAACAATGAAACTTAATTTAATGACTTACAGACATCTTGTCAATGCCCGTATTTTTCCTGTATTGAAGTATGAAATCATATGTCAATCATATTTCCCATGTTACCATCCGTATCTGGTTATTATATTTAAAGCACCTACTTAAAATATTTTGGACTGTTAGATCACTGAAGCCAAACAATAACTTTAAAGCAAACAGCAAAATAATTTTAAAAATACAATGAAAACCAAATGAAATTACAGCAGGGCTTCTGCTGTGACTGTAATTCAATTTCTCACTGCGCATGGTCACCTCTTCCTCTCTTGGCAGGGAGTGCAATGGATGGGACCTGCTGTTTGCTCTGTGAACAAATGTAGGTCTGATGGGGCAAAATGCTTCTGATGTTGACTGCTTTGGCTCACCAAAGAAATTAGGACACAGTAATCTGCTATTTACAAAACCAGTGAATTGTTGCACTGGTGGTCCTTTCTGCAGCATTAGAGAGGGGATATCATTGTCACCATCTACTGCTAATTCCCTTCATTATACAGCACATGTAGATGAATGCAGTAAAGTCTTTCCTTTACCTCAAGCTATGAAATAATTAAATGTGTGACCTCTGTGCTGAAGGGGGAGGTAAAGGCAGTGGAAGGGCAAAAGGTGGGCAAGAGTTGCCTAGGAGGTGACAGTCAAGTTGTCTCTTAGTCTCAAAACTCATTCAGTTGTAAATCAGATGTCCTTTGTTCTACTTTTCCATTTTCTTTTCTTAGAGAGATTCAGAAAGCCCAGTGGAGTAAAGCAAAAGTTTAGCAAGCCAGGCTGCAAGTCAGTCATGGCCATTACTCATGGCCATTACTCATGAAGACTTGCAGTACTTTCTGAAATGGTTTTCCTGTACCCGTGTGGTAGATATTTTCCATCCAAAGGAGAAAATACAAAGCTTGTCCCAAAGAGCATAAAATTCATAAACAGTACTTGAAAGGATGCAGTTTACAGTAGTCTGCATCTCGGTGACTGAACTTGGTAGGTAAATTTTCTTCTTCCGTTAAAACATGACTTTTGCTCCATCAAACACACTTCAATGATATCATTTTCTTGACTTCATAGAAGAGAGTATTGAGAAGCAACGTGACAGACATTGTACATGGAAGCCTTACTTGTAAACACAATCAATAGGATGACGCAAAAAGACATGAGGTAAACAGAGAAATTGTTAGAAAGCTTCTAGAAGGGAAAAGGAAATTCAGAGTGATAGGATTAAAAGGGAGGCCAGCTTCAGATGGATGCAGAGGTGGTTGTGTTTAGTCTGTGCCAAAGGGAAGACATTTAAGGCTCAAGAAGGTCAAGCTGTAGCAAAGCTACCAGTCAGTATGGGAGATTACGAGCACCTAATAGCTAAAATATGGTCTAAGAAACACCTTATAGGATGTGAAGGGTGAAGTGAGGGCTTGATTCTAATTCAGTTTGAAAACTTTAAGATTGCAGTAATAACTCCAAAATCCTCTTCAGAACTGAACTGCAATGGACCAATACATTATTAATTTCCCTCTTCTTCTGTACTTCTCTTTTTCCCCCACTGTTTTGTCAGTGTCTGTGAGTTCACTTTCAATGTATCCTTCTCTTCCAGCAGTGATTCTTCTGTTTTCATTCTCTTTTGTCCTCCCTAATTTCCCCAAGCTTTTTCCTTCCTTCTGCTTTTTTCTAACTTCCTGCCATTAATTTCTATCTACTTTCCCCTATTCCTTTGCTTAGTCCCATGTCCCTTTTCACTAGCTTAGTTCTAATGATTGCTTGCAATTAAAAACCATGTTGGATTCACCACTGACTAATCTTGTTTTTAAACATCACTCCTAATTTCAGCAGCATTTCATTCGCATGATGCTAGAATAACAACACAGGTGGGGAAGGGAACTGAACTCCCATATTTACAGTGGTTAAAATTACAGACTCAGTAAGGCTCAAAAGGAGTTGAAACTCTGCAGTTAGCTGTGCATCATGCCCTTACGCATGTAGAGGTGTCTTCCTTCCTAGATACATCTTCAGAATACAGGGTCAGGGTGCAGGAGGAAAGATGCAGCTCTATGCAGCTCTCAGCTGGGAGGACATAAATGGCACCAAGACACATCTCTTAAAAGAGTGACTGACTTTGTTTCCCACAACATATTGAAAGCTGCAGCACTGCAGTAGAATCAGGGGGTAAATTGGGACACCCTTGGCTGTAAGTGAGACTACAAAATGTCTGGTGTTTGCCCAGACTTTTCTTTTCCAACCCTCAAAATCTTTCTGGGTGAACATCTGACATATGAAAGCCCTTGATGATAAAATTGTTGGCCCTGCTGTACTTCATTGCCACAAAGTGACATTGGCCTGATGCTTCTCTTCATGTCTGTTACACACCAAAAAGACCATGCCTTCTGTGTTTGGCAGCACGGATCCTAATCCAGATCCTAATGGCTGTCTATCAAAATTTTCCCTTGACCAAAAGACCAAGAGTTGAATGCACTAGTTAACAAACATGAAAAAAACCAGTGGTCTGGCTCTAAACCAGGAATGGGTGTACCGCTGGCCCAAGGATGACCCCAATCCATTTTGGACTATCCAATAGCATGTGGCAGTGCCACAGCTCTGATTCCAGTTGTATGATGTGGCCCTGGTGCAGGGACAACCCTTGAACCCCTCTTAAGTTAAATGCAGATCAATAGTCAAAAGACTGGTATATACGATCTAACATTTTCATGGATGGTCAAGTGATAAAGCCTTAAAACCACTGTACAGTCACAGCACTCCTATGAAGATGAAGGAAGGGTAAGATAGTTAGCCACTCGAAACAGAGACTGGCTATTTCTAGCACAAAGGGTCACACAGAGACAAGAGGCTGCAATGAAGCTGGAGACTGTGCAATGCTTCAGGATGGAGGGAATCCCTTGAAAACCTTAAAATACATCCAGCAAAATACATTAAGTTTTGTATTTACTTTTTTAGCTATTGGCATATTTTTTCTGTTTGTATTGCAAGCTAGTTTCTTGGAATTTTTAGTATCATGACTGTAAGGCAGCATGTGCCAATACACATGTCCTTACACAGAAAGTACTGCTGATAAATATAAATCCTACATAAATGCTTCCTCTGGAAAAAAGGGTGATTTCTTCTTCTCCCTTTGTTATGATCATTTGTACCAACTGTTAACAACGTTTTTTAAAACGTCTGTCTTTTGAGCAGTGTGTTGTCCTGGACGTGACACTGTCAAAAAATCTGCTTAAATTAGGCATCCTATTTTCAAACCTGGCTACTTAAACTTAACTGCGTAAATAAAACTGTGGTCAATGAAACTTCTCACTGGTCACAATCAATTATTGTCAGTGATGATGAGAAATATCAGTTCTCCAGAAAATTAGTGCTTCATCAAAACAGTCCAGATTTGTCACTAATTAAAAATGTCAGAGGTTGTTAATGATTTATTTTGATATCTGAATGCTAAAAGCAACATGAGATATCTGCAGAACTAATACTTAGTACCTAATGAACACTCAACTGCTGTTCTTCAGCATAATGAGTTAAAAAATTATCTCTAGATTTGCAGCTTTATCTTGGGTTTGATAAACTGATTTACAAAAAGCCTGTAGCATAGCATCAGTATAAAAGCCTCCTTTGCCCTCAGCTCAGTACGATTATTTTTAAGTGCCTGAGAACTTTTGTTGGTTAGCTGTCAGAGCATGTGGGAGGACAGGACCAAGTGTACAATTCTGGCGAATACAGCTGCCATTAGTTAAGCAGAGAGTGTGAATGAGTGTCTGTAACGCTGAAAATGTTCAGATCCTTAAAAAAAAGTCTCCATTTTATATCAGTCAGTTTAAATATATTAGTTCTGAGGCTTTTTTGCAATTTTTTGTCACAGGAAGTCAAGATATTCTATGCTCTTTCATATAGAAAAAAGCGTTGGATTATGTCAAATACGTTATATACATACATTCCACGTAAAAGCTATCTTCAGAATACATAGAGATTTCAAAACCAGCCAAAATTAAATGTGTCTGCACAACCTCTTGCATATTCATTACACGCAGGCTTTTTGAATGTATACTTTCATGTTACTGTCTATGGAATATTTTAAACCTGTCTTCCCTAGAAAATCCTTCCTGTAACATAGAAGCAACCATAGCAGCACAGCACCCTAAAATAAGCTTTCAACATTTTTACACATCAGCCATGCAGATTGAGTGTGCTATAACATTACCAGCTGTTGCCTACTCTTTGCTGGGAGATGTCACCAACCCTGTTTTGCAGGAAGGAAAATCAAGTGACCCTTCCCTTCTCTCCTTGCTGCCAGCATGGCCAGTGGATTCAGTCCACCCAGGACTCTGGTTTCAGTCCACCCAGATGGGTCAGAAGTGGAGGTATGATAATTTTCCTCTGCAAGGCTGTAGATGGGGGCAGGTAAACAATGAGCAGCTCGGGTACAATAATATCACCAGTCAGTACAGCCCAGCTTGAACAAGGATGGATGTCCAAAGCTTCGCTTATAGCAGCAAAAAAAGATTGCTACCAGTTCCCAGAACAGAATTAAGGAGTATAGCACTTGTTCATCTGCTTTCTTTTTTTCCCTTTTTAACTTCATCTCTCAGTGGAGTCTTTGCCTGTATAAAACAAAAAAATGGCAGTGAAGTACCAAGAGATTTTAGATCTAGACCAGATATTAGACCTTCTGCCTTGAAGAGCATCCAAAATTTTGAAAGTGATTACCATATGGCAATCACAGATTTGTATTTAATAATCAATCCTTCTAAGAAGCAGTGATTAAGATGTGGATCACAGGTCTCCCTAGTAAATCCTTTTAAAAAGCAGAAATCAGCTCTTGAGGCAAAGCTAATTATTTCTTGCACTTGCTTAACTGAAGTTCCAGCTTTGATGTGGTGGGTATTCAGTTCCCTCCCATATTGAGTCCTGGGAGTACACATGCCTCCCATGATTACCACTATAAGGATATGGTCTGCATAGGCCTGCAGTGTAAGCAGCATCCCAGAAACATTGGTGTTCCTATACCTGAACTTCTCTTAGCAAAATCCGTCAACCTTGGTTAATCTTAGAAACAAAGAGCTAGAAATCACAAACTTGGTATAATTTTTTTTACCCCAGTGACTTGAAAGATTAGCTTTCATAAAAGGTAGACATACCACAAATCTTTTCATATTTCTAATATTAATGTTCTTTACAGTCAGTAAGTTCACCTTCTCCAATTCTGAGTCATTATATTCATCTCTTCCTAAAGAATAATTCAAATTCGATAGTATGGTTCTGTAGTCTGAGAAGTTAGGCAACTCCTGTTCTTCCTTCATAACAATTTTTTATTCCAGACATACATGAAAAACTTGGAATAAATCTTTAGTTCTTCCCTCCTGACATTGATTATAGGACCAAAAAAAAAAAAAATTATAATCAGCTCCTTGTCTGTGACCCATTATAAAAATTTTCACCTTGGCTGATGTTGGTTGCTCACCTTGAAGGTACATTTCTACTGCTCTAATAGACATCACATCCTCTGGGAATGAAAGCTTTTCTCTAAATAAGACCAAAAAAACCCCAAATCTCAAATTCCTTGACTCCTATAAGAAGAAATCTTCTTGGAAAGTATATTATGAGAATGCCAGCTCCCCTGCTCCATCCTGCCAACCTTTCAGTCATTTCTGTGAGAGACAGAGAAATTTGATCTCTACAATCTATTCATTTTTTGTCCTTTCTTTGGAGTTGCCCAGCAAACTGGGTCAATTAACATAAATGGCAAAAGAGGCTGGACATCTGGGGAATGACACCAAATTAATTTTCCATAAAATTCCAAGTAACCAGATGGCAAATGATTCAAAGGCCTCTCTTCAAGAACCAGCTGTATAGTTCGGTTACCAGACTGGTGTTAGAAGTCAGCCTTTACGTAAGAAATTACATCTACAACTTTGCCAATGACCTTCCTTTAAAAAAAACCCAAAACAAACACCACCAACAAAAAAGTTAACATAAGAATTGCCACACTACAGGAAATTTATAGTGACCTTATCTGTAAATGAGGTATAGGCTATCAACAGTTAATTGTATAAAGAATACTTTACAAGAAACTGGTTACTACAGTGGACACATCTTACCTATGCAGGCTGTATATTCAAAACAGATTAATGTTAATTAAATGGTCCATCAAGTTGGAGTGTGCAAAATCGATGAGCACTGTCAGCAGGTTAATAGAGATAAATCTAAGACACTGCCAACTATGGAATGAAAAGTTTAGACATTACACATAAGGCATGGCATCCAATTTTTGATTTGGACCTCCTCTCAGATTTAGTGTTTACTTTGGATTGGTATTAGATTCAGTTCACAGTATAGATGGGGACCAACTTCTAATATTAGTGACTTTCAGACTGAGATGAATACAAATCATCCATACTGCTCTCACAAATTTAGGCTCCCATCCTCCCCCTAAAAGCTAGATGAAGCATGACTCTTAGAAAGAGATCTAAATCTCATACAAAAGCTTTCTGCTGAACATTTACACTAAAGTCAAAGTTACATTTGACTAAGCAACACCCTTCACTAACTAATTTATTTCAGCTTTCTTTGCAGAATATGCAAATTTATTTAGCACAGTTTTTATAGCATAGCATTGTTTCTAAAGAAGGGATTTTGGTCCTTCTGGAACTACCCCTCTCTATCTTTGTATTAGAAATACACTAAAATGTCTTCCAGTTCTGAAACAAAGCAAGGTTTCAAATCAAAATATCATGGAGTATTAACTCCATACTTTATGAAATGCAAGTATTTTGTTTCTGTTTAATAGTCTGACCCAGAAATCCCGTCTAACAGTCTCATCTCTTTTTCCTCAGAAGACCTACTTGATAGCAGAATAGCAAAACAAAAAGGGAACAAACTAGAGTTCATAAACCTCATCCTATCCAACATCGAGTCTTCTTTCTGTGGCAGCCCTGCTCCAAGCATAGCACTGCATCATGAACAGAGGCCATCGCATCCCTCAATTGTGTACCGAGATAGCTATATGACAGAGTGGAGAAAAATAGATTAGTTACACTTAATGTTCATTTTTAGTTACTTTTCTTCTTTGGTACTTTCCATCTAGGACTGCTGCAAAGTGGCTGGAAGCTTCAGAGAGCTGTGGGAACACAAACATCTCACTGAAAGACTTTTTTCTGTCAGTTTCTTAATTCAGGTTCAGAACTTGCCTCTTTGAATGCATAACTACCATGGGAAGGAACATCAGACAGCTGAGAAGAGAAACTTTATTTTAAAACATTACGATGAATGATGTCTGTTTTCTACAGCTTGTAGTTTACTTGTCTAGAAAGGTGCAAGCTCATCTGAAACTTCTATGGCCAGCTCATTTGTGTATCATCTCTCTGCTGTTGATTACCTAGTGTCTAAAAGGGGATGAACTCACCCAACATTTTTCCTGAGGGCATGTATGGTAACTCCTTCTAACCACTCACCTGTTTTCACAGAGAGTAATTATCTCCGGGGGCTGAATTCCACAAGGACAATGAGCTCAAAAGTGGGTAAGAAGGGAACCCGCATCTGCATACGCTTGCACAGAGGCAGCATGATTTCATTTCCATGACAAGCCAAATCCCAAACTGGTTGGATACTAGTCCATCCATGCAGTTTGCCATAGTCGAAATTTGTGAGAAACATTAGCCAGCTACTTTCTATTGACTGCTTTAGCCACTTGTCGTGGTTTAAGCCCAGCTGGCAACTTGGAACCACGCAGCCGCTCGCTCACTCCCCGCCCTTTTCCTTCCTCCCCCCGCTCCTGGAGGGATGGGGAGGAGAATCGAAGGAATGTAACTCCCACGGGTTGAGATAACAGCTCTCCAGTAACTAAGGTATAATACAAACCACTACTGCTACCAGTAATAATGATAAGAGGAATAACAAGGGAAAAGGACACAACCGCTCACCCCCCACCGACCGATACCCAGCCCGACCCGAGCAGCGATCTGGGCCTTCCAGGTAACTCCCCCCAGTTTATATACTGGGCATGATGTGCTGTGGTATGGAATACCCCTTTGGCCAGTTTGGGTCAGGTGTCCTGTCTCTGCTTCCTCCTGGCTTCCCCTCCTCTCTGGCAGAGCATGAGACTGAGAAAGTCCTTGGTCAGAGTAAACATTACTTAGCAACAACTAAAAACATCGGTGTTATCAGCATTGTTCCCAGACTGAAAGTCAAAAACACAGCACTGCACCAGCTACTAAGAAGGAGAAAAAATGACTGCTGTAGCTGAACCCAGGACACCACTAAAATAAAATAATAATAAAACCAAAATTTCTCAAGTAACTCAACTAAATAAAATAATAGCATAGTACAGGAGTCAAAGGAGGATTTATGGATTTTTGGTACATCCATACAGAGGAAACAAGTAATAGCATATCCTGTACAAAAGGCTAAGAAAAGATATTTTGAGTCACTCAGTCTCATCAGCTCCACTATACATGAGAAGCAGTTCTCTGTCATTCGCGTAAAAGCCTGATCTAGTCTGTATACCCAACATTTCATGATGCCATCACTGCATTTTAGGAATTCTTTCTTTATTTGTCTTCCAGAGCATCTTTTCTTCTTTTTGGGCCTGATCAAGACTACCATGACCATGCATTCAAATGTTTTCTAAATATTTTCAAATGTTTTCTCAAATATTTTGATGTTACTTTTGTTCCATCAACAGACTAAATACCAAAACAGAAAAGATCTTTTTTGTCCCCAAACTATAAGGAAATAATTCAGCATGAAAATTCTGAAATATCAACTTATTTAATTTTCTTGCATTAAAAACAACTAAAGAAAAGTTTACTGAAGGCCACATGAAGTTGCAGCAACCTGTAATGCTGAAGTGCCTCATGGGAACTCTCATTCTAGAGCCCTCCCTCCTGTATGAGGAGTAGGCAGCCTTTCCTGCAGCACATGATTGCCATCACATTATGTCAAAGCATCATGAAAGAGATGTATAGGCAATGAGAAACTCAGACTGTAGAAGAAAGGAGTTACACAAAACACTTGTACAAATCCGGGAAACCATCCATAACACTTAAAGGTTGAACTGACTTCATGAAATAGAAAACATCCTAGAAAGAAGAACACTATCTTAAGCCCCTAATATTCCCTGGAATGAAAATACTGTATTCTAACCTGGTCTTATTTTTTTCATCAGATATATGCAAATCATAGACTCGTAGAATGGTTTGGGTTGGAAGGGACCTTAAAGCTCATCCAGTTCCAACCCTCCTGCCGTAGGAAGGGACACCTTCCACTAGACCAGGCTGCTCAAAGCCCTGTCCAACCTGGCCTTGAACACTGCCAAGGATGGGGCAACCACAACTTTTTGGGGCAACCTGTGAAGAGTGCCTCACAGCCCTCACAATAAAGAATGAAAATTGTAAAAATTAGATTGAAGCACTTCAGCCTTACTGAATCATACCAATGTGTTGCTGAAGATTTCTTCACTAGTTAAATCAGAAAACAGTTATTGGGTATTTATTGAAATGTTTTAGGAGCCAACATATTTAATCACCAATAAACTTGCACTCAATGAAGAAAAGACTAGAGAAATCAAAGTTTAACTAAGATGACATAGGAAGTTTAGCTGGAGTCTAGAATAAACAACAGAGGTTTTTCTTTCTTTGATAACAGCACTACCAAGCTTTGGAAAAACCCAGCTTCATCACTGTTTGACCCATACAGAAGTAAATATAAGGTAAATTTCTATAGGAGGAGTTTCAGATAGGTGTAATCACCAGCCAAAATGCTGGCAATTTAAAACCATTGTGGGGTGATTTACAGACACCACAAAACTTTAGTTTCCTTTAGAGATAGGTAGGTTTTGTTCTCAGAAATGTTGACTCTACTCTGGTAGGTTATAACTTTCTAATCTCTTTCTGAACCAGTTTGAAAATGTGGAATGCTCTGTAATTTTAAGAAATAATTCTTTCATGAGAAGATTCATGTGTTAGCCTTTAGGGACCCTTGGAAACATATTATAATATTCAGGAAAAATATCCATAATCTTGCACACAGAAAAAAAGCCTTAGAAGGGATTAGAAAATGCCAGTGTTCTTAGTCAGTAAGTACATAATTCATTCAATTTAGTTAGTGCTAATCTTTTTTCATCACTTTTTTAGAACTGACCTGATGTGTCAAATTTACATATGTTTCAATAGAAGCACATTTGCTAGTCATACAGAAAAGATTAACTATATAGCATGGTCCTTAAGAGTTGCAAACTGCTTTTAAATCCTACAAAGCAATAATTTGTAACTATGCTAAGTGATCTTTTTATATAATTGCTAATAAGAACATTAACACTCTTCCTACACTGAAAGTATCAATTAATCTCTTACATTAAAGATAACTTGGAGTTAATGCATCAGATCAACAGTGCCAATTTCAGAAAGTTTTTATTATATATATACATTTCAGGAATATCAGACAAAAAAAAAATTTTTTAAGTGTCCTTTTGCATATATTTCTCATTATTAAGCTTTTTAAATCATCCTTTCCCCAGTCACACTGGGACAGTGATACTAAACCAATAGATCACTCTGAAGGAAGTAGGATCTATAAGGGTCTCTGCAGCAACCACTACACAAAATATCGACTTCCTGTTAAGCAAAGAACAACCCAAAACTAGATAAGAGATTGGCTGAATTACCATATGATTAAAGGCTTGGGTTTACAATTAGAAAACCTAGAGTCAATTCATGTATTTACCAATTCACTTCATCTGTCTGTGCCATAACTATGCATTTGTCAGATGAAAGGAATGCACTTTGCTATTTAAGCAGCTAATATGTTGGAAAGGGACTGTTTCTCCCCATGCTTCTGTACTGTTGTTACACAACAGCATCCTGGTGTGAGCAGAGACTGGGCACCGTGGTAGCACACATTCAACCCCCCACAGAAATATTTATACCGGCTTTAAGATTTCAAAACAGAATTGTTGTGCCATAGGTAGGGGGTAGGAGTACTCCATATCAAAATGAAAATGAACTGGCTACACAAGCATAAGAGACTTTGTTTAAGGTCACAGGGTGAGATACAAAGAAGTTTTGGAATGAACACATAGGTGCAACGTGGGTTTTGAAGCCACAAGAACAAAGGTTATCCCGAGTCTGTATTGTCTTTTTGGACTGTGATGTGCACTTTCTAGTCACACAGAGAGGAAAAGATCACCTGTGTAGAAAAGTGTTCAAGAACTGGAAACTACTTCAAATACCACAAGGCAGCAACTAACATTTAGTATTTGTGGCTTTTTCCCCCATATGCTTTGTTTCCTTAGGTGGATTTCAGGAGGGAGGAGTGAGGGTGAAACACGCCATGATTACGGACCTTCTGAGAATGGGCAATGTCTGTTATTTCCCAATTCTGTGGGAATTTGTCAAACCCCTTCTCTACCATTGAAAAACATTATGCACATCCTATTTTTAGTTCACATGGTATTTATTTGTGTATCTTTTTCCTGTCTCTCCTTTTTCCCACCAGACTGAGGGCAGGCAGTGTGGGAAATTAAACTCTTATTTGATACATCTTCCACATTAAAAGGCTAGAATGAACCACTGCTGTAATCTTTTTTCTGATGGGCAAGACTATAGAAAATCCTTGAATAAATAACCATTTAAACACACATACATCTATTAAAATGGTTTATATTTATTAAAAAAAACCCAATAAATGTGGTAGACTACTCACAGCATTCATTGGTTTCTTGTCCTCACCATTGAAACAACAACACAATGAATGGGTGAATCACAATAAGCCTCTAGGTTCAATTTCCAGACTGAATTTTGTTGAGCATGAGCTACTGACTACTAGTTACGTCTTCATCTGCAGCACCAAAACCCCCACATTCATGGTTTTCCCATCACAGGCTGTGTTGGGAAACAAGTCATCATTCAGCCTTTTCTATGTCATGCTGAAGTGAATGGCTCTCAGAAATCTTACAGTGAACGATGGATTAAAGGATGCTTTCCAGACTCTTCTCTAAGCCATAAGTGAAGAACACAGACCTGACACATCTGCATGGCATTTGAGCTGTGGCCTGCGCATCTGGTCCTCCTAGCTCCTGTCTGCTTTCTTCAACCCTCCAAATGAAACTGAGACCAACTCTGCCAAGGTCTCTTCAACTGCACACACAGGACCTGCAGCTATTATCCTAAATTTCCCGTTGTTGTTCCCACCCTCCTGCTTTGCTCCAGGAAAGCCCTGGCAGTCAAGGTACCCCCAGAGAAAGAGCATATTTTTGTGAGAGCTTCCCTTGGGACTAGCACAGAATGTCATTTCCAGAGATGATCTGCATCCATCTTGTAGTAGATACATGTAGGATACACTGAACTACAGCACACATAAAAGTAGTTGGAAGAAGTTGTGTGGCATAAAGTTTTTAGCTAAGCAATTATGCCCCTCAGGGTTTGCACTGTACCATTTATAGCTTTCTGTATCCTTTTATTCTGCCCCTTTCCAGTTAACAAATCCCAGATATGTGTGGGTAAGTACTCCAAAATTGTAAATTCAAAGAAAGTTACAATGGACAGTGAATGTTTATGATTGCCATGGAAAATAACTATACTCTATGCCACAGTTTGTCATTTTAAATCTCATTTAGGCTTGACAAGCTGAATAACCAAGGTAATTGCATTGAAAATACACCTAACCAGAGTCAAGCAACTGTTCTTTCCTAGACTGCAAAGCCATAAAGAAGATGAGATGCAACACTGATGGTAGTAAACTCCGTGATAATTTTAAGGCTAAATCTGCTTCTCTATTTTCCATTTACATGTTTTTACTCCTGATGGGTCTTAAAAGCTTGCTATCATTTGCTAACTAATTACTGGCTTAACTGCCAACTAGTTACAAGCAGCAACCATAAAACCCCAGATCTCTCAAAGGTATTTCAATATTCTTTGTCTTAGTAAAGCATCATCAATGACCCTGAGATGTTGGATCGTCCCTTCCATGCCCTGGTTGGGTGACATGGCCCTGCCAGCAGCAGCTGTGTGTGCTGAGTGAAGCCTTACTGACCCTAAGACCACTGTCATTACCTTCTGAAGAGAGACACCAAAATCCTCCCCATAGAAGTCTGACAAAGATCAAAGGGAGGCACAGCACAGTCAAGTTTCTACTTCTATTATCTACGTGAATCTTGCAAGAAAGCAGATTGCCCTTATGCAGATGTTTAAGCACTCCAGTAATTATGGAAAGTTGTTTGCATACATTTCAGCAAAGCATCTATACAACTATTAAATACTCAGTTGTGCAAATGTTTCCCAAAACTGCATGGTAAAATGGCATTAAATTAGCTGTCTTACAGGCCTCTCTTGATGCCAGGCCATTTATCTTTTTTAAGAGGAGAATTTGGAAGTTTAAAAACTTACGATGAACTGTTGCATATATCCTACAGAGAACAAGGTCAGAAGATGAGTATATTTACTTTGCCTAGTTGATCTTTGACAAAGAATTAGAAAGCAGCTTAGTCTCTGGGGTGGCTCTGAGAAAGTATGGACTTTTAAAGGAGTCTATCTCTGACTCCAGATCTAGAATGTGGATTTTATATCATCTGTCTCTATTAATAACAGGTCAGGCTCATGCAGTCATTAACTAAGTAGGAGTTAATTAAATTTCTTCTCCACCAGCCTTGACAGGTAAGTGAAAAGGCGATTGCATATGCAGTCTAACAGTCTTTATGAGAGGGTGAACTGAAAAACATGTCAAATGAGCTAAAATAAATAGTTATGATGATCTAATCAGCCAATGGCTAATTCTCATTTTCAGATCAAGTCCCGTGTTTACTTTTCTACTGGTTACATTATGCAGTGCAAGGGGTAATCTACCTACCTGATGTTACTCATTGAAAGAGATATGATATTTTTTTTTTAAATTACACCATCATTCATTTTCACCCTTATTAGTCATAATTTATCATCCGTAATGCTGGAAAAAGTTTGGATACATTGGCATTTAGTCGTCCCTAAAGTGCTGCTTTTCAGGCCAAAGAAGACATGCAGAAAATTTTGTGAGGTCATCAGCAGAAAAAGTTTTGTGTTGAAGAAGGATAAAAAAGGTATTTTAATCATGCAGCATGGAGTTGCAGGATACAGAGGCAGCTTAAGGCTTCTCAGATGCATAAAATAGTAAAAACTAATTTTGCCACTCCAAGGGTGGAGAAGCTGGAGCTTTGACCATGGGAAAGGGCAGAACTGCAATGGGAAGCTGGTGAGGGTACAAAGTTTGCTGGGCTTGCTCGTGTTGGAGAGGACTGGGCGCTCCTATGGGGCTGAGCTGCCTGTATATAATCCTCACACTGTATCTCCGCTTCCAGCAGTGACTTTCCTGATCCTGTCGCGGGCAATGTAAGCAGGAAAGGCATAGCCACATAACAGCCTTCAACAGTCTGCTGTCCAAGCACCAGCTCTGCCCCTGCCCACAGAGGGCCATAATGTTTCATTATCAAGATGTCTCCATTACAGACAAGTTCTTCCTTCTAAGATCAGTGCCTGATATCACCTTTTCAATGCATAAAGCAATATTTTTGCAATCACTGCATGCATGAGTGCAACAAAAAAAAATACAAGCACATTGAGGATCCTCAATTTGCTTCCCAACAAAAGACTTGTTTCAAATATTAAGGGCAGATACTCAGTTGCTATAAATTGCTACATGGTACAGACAGTCAGAATTCATTTGAAATTCACAGATCTATGACAATTTTCATTTTCAAACAAATCACACATAGCAGAGCATGGCAGCTGTAATTATTTGTTTCATGGTGTATGTAGATGGCTGGAGCAAGTGAGAGCAGCATTATGTGAGACAGCAGGCAGGCATGCACCCAGCCGGCTGCAGGCACCATGCAAACAGGCAGTGTGTAACTAGTGGATGAGACTAACAAACATGAGTGGGTGATGAAGACAGGGCAAGTCGGATGAAGAAGTAACAGAAAAAGCAAGAACATAGTTTAGCATCAACTAGTCAGGTGTGTATTTTATATAAGAAAGAAGCCATTGGTAGCAGCAAGCACAGTATGAATGTTACACTTATGAAAATAAATACATTTTAGCTGATTTTAGGGACTTTTTAATTTCCACATTTGTAATCGAATTCAATTTCCCTGAATTTGCTCTCTCATAGCTATATTTGCTTTCTAAAATAGCTTCACAAGAATGTCTGGTTCTCTATTGTCACTTTGGTTATACAACCACTCATGAACAGTGTTGGAAGTGGAATTACACTGTTTGGTAACTTAGGTATTTGGGCAGCTAACAAACTAACTTAGAAAATATATTTGAGTTCATCCTGCTTAGTCAGCTATCATTAATGACACTCAGATTCCCTCTCCCTTATTAAGTTTCAGCTGATCAGAGATCAGAAGCAATCCCATTTGTCAGGACTCCATGAAACCCGTATTACCAACAGTGAGGAACAATAGGCAAAGCAGGGGAAGAAGCCTTGGCCTGGCATACATGCTACTTGTCCTCACATAAACATTTCTAAGACTTAAACATCTTTTGTGAATAGTTTGCAAACAAAAACAACTGCAGACTGAAAAAGATTATTTATGATGAATGGCTCAATGGGATTTATTTACCACATCAGCTGGAAAATGCTTATCATTTGTAACATTTTTAATAAAATATTTATATTTTTGAAGTAGAATCAAATAGTAAACCATTCAAGCTATGTAATTGTCTTCTACTCGTGTTGACTGCTAACATCTCAATCTTTGCAACAGAAATAGTTATTAATTAACAACACTAATTTTCTAGACTTGTTCAGACTGCACTGTTGATTAAATATCCTCAGGACCCAGTAAGAATGAAAAATGAGCTCGTTATGACTTGTCAGTTACAGAAACATGATTTTCAGCTACCAGGAAAGTCTCTGAGCTACATAAATACTTCCTGCATTCCTACAAAACACAAAACACATGGTGAATCGCCTCCACTTAAAAACAAAAAAGGCTGAGGAATTGGATGTAACTAGTCATATGCTTTTTCACAGCATAAACTATAACTTCTTAATAAACAAGAGGAAAAGCAAAGATATTGCAAAGTGGTCAACGCATATTTATGCATATACCTTTGTGCCCACACATTTATGCAAATACAATCAGCATTTCATTTCCATGAGTGTCACTTTTTCCCTAC
>NW_009918706.1:35171-42687 GCF_000696875.1 Nestor notabilis
TCCTGCATTACTTCCTAAGATAAATAAGTAGTAGGGAAGGAAACAAACAATGGAGGAGACAAAGACTGTCTAATAAAATAAGGTATCTACCTCCTCCTTGGTACTCTATTACGTGACAGTTCCATAAAATATTTTCTAAAAATCCGTTTGTTCTAGATATCTTCTCCTCTCCAGCTAATACACATACAGCTTATTCTGCTTTCAGAACACTTCAGTCTTAATATTTTAACCAGTTCACATGGGAACATTTATTTAACAGTTCACATGGGATGCATTCATGTAAGTTAGAAATGAGAGAGATCCAAGCACATATCCTTGCAGCACTCTGAAGAGTATCCTTGCTAGGAAAAGAGACCTATCTTTGTGCTAGGCATTTCTTAACCTAAGCCTATGCTTTCTTTTTCTTGGATGCTGGTCCTGCACTATGCGGGAAGACAAAGAAGCCTGTAAGAGATCATTTATACTACCTGCAAACACAGGTGCACTGGACCACAGAATGTTCCTCTGAGTCATTTCCCCTGCACTGCCCTTAGAAATAAAGCTTCACCTCCTTCTTGTCTCCTTTGTTCTCTTTACGACCAAAAAAGGACAGTAATTTGTTGGGCTGTAATACAGTACACATCAAGGATTTGGACTCCATTGTGTTAGAAACTACACAAAAAAGGATGAAAAGAAAATCCTTGTTCTAGAAAGCTTGCTGTTCTGAGAATTATGTATGTTAAGTTGCAAAATAGTAATGGGCTGGATCAATACAGCATTTGCTATGTTTTCCCTTGCTTTGGTCCTTATAGAAAACAAGGAATAGAATCAGTTCACTAGCAGCCGAGCTGTAATCAGGTAGCAGGGAGTCACAAAGAAGGTAAATCTTGTGGTAGATATGAAGAAGGCTGTATGAATGTCTATGGAGAGCACATAAAAAGCAGAAGTGTATTTGCAGGGACTGCATACAATTACCATAAATTTATGATGACAAAGGTATTGCCCTTCAGATGACAAAGGCTGACATAGCTTAAAGACCAGATAATGAACATTCACAAAGACATAAGATCCATTCAAGCCTAGAGGCCCCATAAGTGCGTAACATTAGGATGGGGTAACTGAAGGAGAGAGATGGCTGCCTGTTCGTGTAGCTGCAAGCAGTTTCTCAGCCCAAGGAAGTGGGTTTCCATTTGCATTGGATCGATTAAGGAGCACTGTGGAAAGCTCAAGCTACTCTCTGTAGAGCCATAACACAATACATCAGGTTGTCTACCCCCACATCCTGACAGGGTCAATGGCACAATAAAATCGAGTGACAGCTTTTCTAGCTCATCTCCTCTCCTCTCATTCAATCAAGGCGTTTGCCTTCTAGAAACCATTCACATAGCAACACTTACTCCTTGCTGCCCAGCATTTTTGCTACTGCAGACATAAATCAGAGGCATCTATTACACTGCTCTCAGCAGCCCAGGCAGGACAGCAAACCAGACCGCCTCCAGGACATCCCACCCAGCTGCCTGCAAGACTCTGTCCTCCCATCCTGCTGGATCATCTACTGCCCGGCCTCTGCCTTCCCCCTTTTATTGCTACCACATGCAGAGAACTGTAACTACTCAACTGGTATTTCCGTGGAGCAACAGTTATTTCCTTGGAGGTGTTTCTTTTTTGGTGTTATGGGGTAGGTCACAGAGCACGACTATATAGAGAGCAGGAATTGGGGCACAGGCATAACCAATCCCCATGGGCAGGCAGAAATATAAGAAAATGGCCTAGGTGCATTCAAAGCAGAAAAGAATTAAATTGGACACACTGCTTTTATCTGCATGCCTCAGTAATGCTTTCCCAGGAGGCGACGGGAGCCTACTTGATCGACAGCCAGAAGCATGGGTTAATTCTACATCTCTCGACAAAAAAACCTTGGAAGATCTTATTAAAACAAGCAAACCCCAGCCTTTTTTAAAGGTCCTGTGCAAAGACTGCCTGGCACAGGCTGTGCGGTGCCTCCACAGTAACTTCATACTGACCCCCACTGTTCACACACTGCGAATACAGACAGGCCTTGGGCAGCCTGGCTTTCCTGTACATGCAGAAGAGTTAATGGACAGCACAGCTGCTTCTTCCTGGAAGTGCTGGCAATCACTCCACAGTGGAGATATTCAGGATTTGGAGACACACAGCACATAGGCTGCAATACCTGAGGAATTACTCTGATCAGGTTGCTGCATGCCAGGAAATCTGGGACAAACACGAGAAAAAATTTAAAATCCACCTAGGAAGAGTTTTCAGGCAGAAGGAGAACGCAACTGAAATAACCTAACTATGCAGTAGCTGTAGTCTAGAAGAAGACGACCTTTCAGCCCACCCAGAGAACCTGGCAATCACTCAGCCCATTGGGAAACAAGGTCACAAATCCATCCAGCATCCAGTCGCCTGCATTTCCCGATTCCACCAGTCTCTTCCCCACCGCCACTTCTCCTGGGATTCACTCACTGTTGCCCTAATTTCTCTCTCTCCCCACACCAGCGTTTATTCATCCTCCTGATGTACACAGGCTCTCTGCCTCGGCTGCAAGTATCTCCCCCATCCTCTCCCTGTAGTCATTCCTACACACCATTTCTGTACTTTCCGACAAGTGAACATTTTCTGAATTTTCCACTGCACACAGATGTTTTACACCCCAAACCTCCCCTCATTCACCTTCCCAAATTACTTTTCCTCCAGAGCATAAGGAGCTTTATTTCCACCCTCCTATTCCCCCTGTTTTTTTCTGATTATGGCTCCAGTGGCCACTGGCTTGGAGGATTGTCAGGGTCATTTCCACTTTCCTTTGGAAAAAGCTACCCATCTTACATAAAAACTGGCAGACAAAAAGGTCTTTTGGCACCTCAGCCTCTCATTATAGTTTAGGTTTGTAAGTGAGGCTGACACTCCCTTGCTTCACGAACTTCCCCCTTTTCTTTTTCCCTGTGTTTTTTTAATAAATACCATTCTTTGTGTTATTCTGCCTGTAGGGTAGCGACTGACAAAGCTTTAGCAAGGGTGAGCTTCAGCTATCAGGAAGCACAATCAAAACATGTTTTTATTCCTCTGGATTTCTGGAAAACTGTGGCAGAATGTGACAAACATGAAGTTAAACTATTTTTAGCAGAAGGCTTTATTGAAGAAACCTTTTACCGAATCCATACAAAGCACATCTTGGTGCCCAGGGCACCCCACGCTCCCCTGTGCCCAGGCTACTGTCAACCATTTCCAGAACTCTGACCTTTCAGCAAAAGTCTACCAGAGCTGGCATTTTGCCCCAAGATGAGTTGTGATACCAAGGCTGGAGTGAAAGGGGCAGAGCCTTAAAGGTAAAGGTCTTTATTATAAAAGTGGAAGGTATCATTATATTTTTAGTGACTGGTAGGTGCTGGGAAGGTTTTAGCACCTGGAGGAACATCAGATATACTGATCTGTAACTTCCTTTCTGAAGACAAGGATATAAAATAAACAGTGAAAGATTGCCAGTATATGAATCTGGCTTGTTAATATGAACTCAGTCATTCCTGGAAATGTTTCTTCCTTTTTGACCTAATTTTTTCAAGGATGAAACCTTACTCTGTGTTTTGTAGAAGACACCTGTTAGTAATGCTCAGGCTGCTGACTCTCCGTTGTGGAGTTCAGAATTACGCTGCAGCTTGGTGTGTTCAAGGTCGGTGGTCAGACTATGCTGGAGCCCACAGGCTCCCTACTAAAAAGGGAGACTCATGGTGCACTGCAGAGCTGTTTCACAAGGTCAGTTTGTTCAAGTAGAGATCTCTTTTTCAAAAAGATTGTTTGCAATACAAGCAATCCCACACGTTTTCTGAAAACTAAATTTATCATAAAAGTTCATGTCTGTGTGCATATGTTTCCAGTAGTTTAGATGTAATAAATACTAGGATGTTAAATCACAGTAAAAGAAAGGGGGAATTTTTTTAGTCTACCAACAGAGCATGTCTGTTGCTTAACTGGAAGCCCAAAGGGGAATAGCTCACTGAACTTCAAATGAAACCAAACGTAGGCTGTGAAGATTTGCATTAAGTAAAGAGAAACATATATGAAAAGCAGCAACTGTATTTCCTATTTGAAAATTGTATATAATATTTCTGTAATATGACTGAACTTAAAATTAGACATCTGTTTAGACAGATTACTTAGCACCTTGGCACAGATGTTCTGTGTTTTTTATTATAGCTCTTTAATTAAAGAACATTCATCAGCATTCACTCTGCACAGTTAAGTACCACTTTGAATACAGTTGCACAGGGAATGACTTCTGTGTGCCACTTGTAATAGCAGCTTTAAATCAGATGGTGATGGTGAATGATTTCCACAAAGCCAGTCACAACCTTTTGCCACTAGTGAGTGGAGAAAGAGGTCGGGAGGGGACTCGCATCCTCACATCTGTGCAGCAGATGCCGACACACCTTTTGCCACTCCCCCGAGTCCCTGGAGAGAGTGGAGCAGGCACTAAACAAACCAGCTGGGGCATCTCCTCTAGTTCCCTCTGCCCCACTGCCTTCTCCCCTTGCTTCCTGCTGTCTTCCCACTGGCTCCCCAGCACAAGAAGTATGCTTTACCAATAAGGGGTTTTCAAAGTGGAAGTGGAAGCTGGGGGAAAACAAATGTGACATAAAATTTGTCACAGCTAATCAAGGTAACTGGGAATAATTTAGGCTTGATCCCAAGAAAACTACAGAATGCTACCCAGGAAGGATACGCGACAGTCCTTCAAAACCATGTGCTAGGTGATGTAGTCTAAAAAATAAATTCTTAAACACTGTGAACCAAGGACAAAAGTTTACAAATTTAACTCCACATCCTCGCAAAGTATTTCTGGCAATTCAGTGTATTCATTTCACAAATGTCTCACATCAGACTCTTGCAGGTGTAGCATACCTCCTACCCCAGGCTGCACCTGGCAGAGACCTGCAGAAATAACTGCTGCCTACCACAGAAATGTGCTGGGTGGGTTTGATTTGCAGAGAGCCTATAATTTGCTTCCCATCTCTTTTTAAACCCTTTACATTCCTAACAATGGAAGCTGTCAGCTGGAGTGATTTTGTCAGCCAAATTTGAGAGACTGCACATTTTATGACCATTAAAGTTTCCTGTAACTTCTCACTTGAATTTTTCCGTGTCTAAGAACATGTTTTTTTTTCATTTGTCAAATTCCAAAATAAGCGTCAGCAGCGATAAGAACTTGTCAGCTCAACAGAAAAAAAAAAAAAAAGGAAATTTATTCTCTGAGTTATTTCTCTTCTTTTAATCTAATGAATATTTAGTATAAAATGCATAGACAATCTACGTCATTAAGTTACATGCTCACTTACAGCACTACCATTTTTGACCCCATGGGTTTGGTTTGCGTTACCCATAGAGGCAGTTCTTCAGCAGTAGGAGGAGAAATATGTTCCCTGAAGTTTAATTTCATCCCAGCAATTACAGTCCCTTTCTGGATCATGTGAGGTGCACATGTTTCAGGCTTAGACAGTGATGAACCTCAAATTCCCCTAAGGTACAGTCTCACTTTCAGCAGAAATCACTCAGCTGGGTCAAAGTGGGGAATAGACTTATGGCAGCCAGAAGCCGGTGTGTCAGCTTTTGCTACCCATACATGTTTTAAATAAATATATCCACGCGTTTAGGCTCTCCCAGTGCTCTGTTGGGAGGTCTGTAAGCTCACCCACTGAGCAGGGAAAGCAGCCAAATAACATGTCTCATCAGGCCCGCTGCACTGGATGAAGTGATTTCTTTTTATTAAAATTATAGTTTTAGTCTGAAAATCAGTCTTAGTCAGATACTCCCCTGACATTTGTGGTTTTTAAACTGGTGTCAGTATCTGGCCATTAAGGACAGCAGGCTGTCCTTTTCCACTGTGCTAAGCAGAGCACAGAGCAAGTGCTTGGCCAGGAAGCACAGTGCCCCCTAGTCGTTCAGCTGGGGCACCCTAGGGTAACTCACTGGAGCTTTAGGGCAACTTAAACAATAACTCTTTTTAGCATTGTTTCTGAAACAGTTTTGTATCTTTCTGCATATGTCCTTTCTCTTTATTCTACTGAAACTTTTTTCTGTCCTGCTTTATGTCAGTATAGAAACACAGTATCAGAATTCTACTTTGATTCCTGCTATATGCTGATATAACAGAAAAACAATCAAATGGCTATGATGGCTTAGCCTCTGTTCTGGTTTTGAAGATGTTAAGAAATCTGGGAGTCTGTGTTTTGGAATGCGTTTCTCATACTCCGATCCCTACCCTGCTGTCCATAGAAGACTTTCTCGATGAAAAGTGAAACCCTGTGTGCCCTGCTTCAAATGCTGCTATTTACCTTTCATAACTACATGAATCAACAAGCGAGATAAATATTTTTTCCATGAGGAAGGGATGAGAGAAGGATGGAAAGAACAACATGTGACAGGTCTCAGTCAGTTCACTATATTACTGGAAGGCATTTAAACACTTCAGTAAGAAAAGCAGGCCAAGAGGAGATGAGGATGGAGGTAAAAAGCACTGAGTGTTCATGGTAGAAAGAGGTTTTTTGAAATTACTAGAAAGACTGAAGTGGCTTCTTGATTTTATTATATGCAGGGCAGGACATTTTGTGGGTATGGCTACTTAAAACAGGGTTTGACAGGATCCAGTCTTCCGTTAAACATCATTGTGGCTGTATATTCAGATGCCACTAAACATAGTTGCAAGAGTAGGTACAGTTTCTCATCAAAGTATCCTGTTAAAATAAGAGACTGTTTCCTGCCTAATGTAGCTGAGAAACCTGATCCTACAGGAAGGTGGCCATTCTGCCCAATAATTCATGGTTTAGTCATCTTTCATTTTTATAAAATTCAAATTCTTTGAGACTAGTGTCATATTCCTGATTTGCTTTGTGCCTTACACTAGAGTGGTACATTGCTCTCCTTTCAGATGTTAGCCCTGCTATCCTCTCTCTGTCCCACATTTAACCACTCCATCAGCTGCATCCCTGGATCACATGCAGTATGCACACGGCGATGAACTGATTCAAGCAAAATACACACATTTGTTTTGGGTAAACATCATCCCTTTAAAAGGCTGAAGAAAAAAATTTCATTAAAATAATATTTAGGGTAGAATCATAGAATTGTTCAGGTTTGGAAAAGACCTTTAAGATCATCAAGTCCAACTGTAAACCTAGCACTGCTAGCCAGCACCCTGTTTGGCTGAATCTTAGAAGTGTCCAGTGCTGCGGAATCCACAACCTCCTTGGAACGATTATTCCTATGGCTGATTGTTATAATTTCGAAATATTTTCCTCTTATGTCCAGTCAGAATATCCCCAGGAGCAACCTGTGGCCATTAGCCCATGTTTTTATCACGTGAAGGGTTCTGTCTATTCACTAAGTTGTAAATACTACACTGGCTTCAAGGAAATACCAGGGTTCCTAAGTAACATAGGTGATTAGAATCTTTTCAGAGATTGTACATGCACACAATATCCTTTTTATCCTATAGGGGATTGAATCTTGTACTAAGAAGAAA
>NW_009918707.1:0-58094 GCF_000696875.1 Nestor notabilis
CCGGCTGGGCTTGAACCACGACAATAAGAAAGATCTCTTATGTCGTGCTTCCAATAAATGTTATCTTTTGGGGAAAAAAAAATAATCCATTAAGTAGTTTAACATTAAGACAGTTTCTAGGTCAAAGTGCTCCTTACTTTAGATCAACACTTGTAAAGAAGAGACTGTATTTCTTACATACCTGTGACAGATTTGATGATTAAAGTAATGACTAATAAAAATGAGGATGCGGTGTGTTGACCCTGGAGAGCAGTCAAACGCCTCCCCAGCCTTTTTCTCACTCCCTTCTTCTGTGGAAGATAAGAGGGAAAGTGAAGACACTTGTGTGTCATGTTAGTCACACTTTAATAGGGAAAGCAACAGCTATGCACACAAGCCAAGCAAAATGAGGTATTCATATACTACTTCCCATTGGTAGGCAGATGTCCAGTCACTTTCAGAAAAGTAAGGCTTCAGCACATATGCTTGCTTAGGAGGACAAATCCCATCACCATAAATGACCCACTTCTGCCTGCTTTCCCTGAGTTTTTCTTGCAGAGCACAATTTCATATGGTATTGAATATCCCCTTGGTCAGTTTGGGTCTGCTGTCCAGGCAGTGTCCCCCTCCCAGCCCCTTGCCCACTACCCCCAGTCAACTGGCCTCTTTTTTTAGTGTGGAGGGAGGTTGGAGAGAAAACCTTGATGCTGGTGCAAGCACTGTTCAGCAGTATCCAAAGCACTGGGGTGTAACTAAGACTGTTTTAGCCCCAATTACAAAGCACAGCAGCATATAGGGAACTGTGAAGAAAGTGAACTCCATTCCAGTCAGACCCAGAACAGAGGATAATTTTGGTTATCCCTGAATAGAGTAACTTATTACCTTTACAGTCTTTATGCTAAATGCAGACTTTTCCTTCATTAGTTTTCAAAGAAACTAGGAAGAGCAGTATTGTCATATTTACAGCGCTAACTATATACAATTGAGTATATTCCATTGTAGAATTCAGCTCTTGCTGGTGAGCAAAAGCTGCGATACATGGAATAGCTAGTATTTTAGGTGTGGCTTTCACACTTAATATTTTAAGTGTTGCACTCTAGAGTTTTACTCTAGTTTGGTAGTGGCCTACCAAGGCCTACCAAAGCCATGATGTGCTGTGCCTAGTACTGCAGTTCTGTCTATCTCCTGGAGTCTTCCTCCCAGCAACTGGTACAGATTTTGAGACCTGATTGATAAGCTGCACAAGCTCCTGGAGGTATATTACACTTAAGTTATAAAGTGTGTTCCCAGATTATCTCTGAGATCATCCAAGGCAGTTATGCTTTTGTTCTGCATTGAATTTTCAAATGTACTCAAGAGAGTTAGATGTAAAAGTGAGTGTGGAACCACTGGTGTCTTTTGGTCCCAGTCTTTATCCCACAGCAACACATTTTGAATGGAAACTTGCAGATTCCCTGTCCTTTACTTTGTCTGTTTCTGTATGTAGCATTTGAGTGATGAAAATAGGTTATTCTGCAGTCTCCTAAAACAAAATTCTTCAGGTTGATATATGTTGTATATAGGGTTAAAAAGTGTAGCAAGTGTATAACAGTCAGGAAATAATGACCACCTTCAGTTATGTCATTACTTAATCATCTTTCATTATGGAGTCCCAGTCTTCCAAAATATATTTCTACGCCTCTATCTTCCTGGCATCCGCTTCTAGAAGTACTTTGCACTCACTCAGGAGTCAATAGAGCGTGAGCAAGAGATAATCACTTAACCACCAGAAATCATTCTACACATTGTAAACATCCCTATTCATCAGAATGTCTTAATTAAAAATGTAATTTTGTTGACTGATTTTAACCATGAACATTCTTGTTTGTAAGTGTTCAACATGACTAATGTGTATCACAGTTTCATTTGTTCTAGTGAGAATATATTCTTTTCCCCCTTCCCCACCTTTCCCTCCCTGTATCTTGATCAAGGATAATCTCTATTTGTTTGGTTTGTTTTGTTGCAAGCAAGAGGTGTTCTGTGTCTTTATAGCCAAATGCGCATCACTGTGTCCTTCCATTTCACTGTTTTCTAGGGTTATGAAGATTGGCTTCGACATAAAGCTGACAATGCAATGAACCAATACCCTGTTCATTTCATTCAACATGGTAAACTGGTTAGAAAGCAAAGCCGAAAATTAAGAGTAAGTAATTATGATTTAACAGTCAGGGTTTACTTCACGCTTCTGGGAGAAAAAATTATACAGATATGTAGGATGATGATGTTGTAGCATTTATTACATTTCATTGAGATGAGACTAATAGTATACTAATTTTTAATGTAATGCCACTGAGTAAATTTTATAAGCTAGATATGTTTGTATTTTATCTTGTTAACTCCTCTCATAACTGTTCTGTTAATTTTCCATTCTTTAACTCCAGTTTTTCATTTATGATTTGTCTTCTCTCTGTTTTCAGTCCTCTATGGCTATGCACATTAATGATGTATTTAAGACAGATTATCATACTCAACACCACTTATATGTCCTATGTGTACAACATATGCATATGCATACATATCTATACAGCACATTCAGAATACTTTCTTTGTTACTTATCAGATCACAGTCTCTTTGTTGGCCTTTGATTCTTTTCATTATTATTCTCTTTAGAACTCAGCGAATTTGATAGTTATTTGTTTGGAATTTTCCTTATTTCTGGTATCTTTGTTAGAGATATCTTTTTCTGCTTTGCCTTGTTTGGGCATAAATGGCTCTATGGTGTTCACAGCCTTTCTGCTGATGCCTTTCTGATGTGACCTTCCCTTTGAGTGTGATAGCTTCTGCCTAGGGCTTCCTGGTAATAAAAAAAAATGCAGACAATCACATGCTGAGTATTCCATGTATGTAACTAAACAGTTAAATATTCCAAATAAAGTACCACATAACTGGAATTTGTATTCCATTAAGTAATCTGTTGCCTATATTTTCTCAATTTCTCCCCTATTCTTTGCATTTCAGAGATTGTATTTTGAGCAATTAGATGATAGGAGACAGGCATTAAGAAATATTTGCATGAAAAGGGATATCTGTAAATATCTGGATAAGTGTCTGGATAAAATCCTTGAACATGTATTAAGCAAGAAAATGGACTAGAACATGTAAAGGTAGACTGTTATGCACCTAAAGCCTGTGGACATTTGATTAAAGATGAGGTTTCTTTTTCACTGAATCACATACCAGTTGGGTTTTGCAGGCGTCTCTTGAGGTCATCTGGTCCAACCCCTCCTGCTCAAGCAGGATCACCAAGAGCTGGTTGCCCAGGATCAGACAGCTTTTGATTATCTCCAAGGGTAGAGATGTCACAACCTCCCTCGGCAACCTATGCCATTTTTCCTTTTCTTTTTTTTCTTATAATCCTTTGAAAAAGATGACCCCCCAAAAATGTAGCAAAGACTTTTTTCTCAGATGAATGTTTTAGAGTACTATTTTGAATTTATAGTTGGTTTGCTGTTCTTTGACACTCAAACACTCTGTAAATTTTACCTGTTTGCATGAATACAGATTAATTTGCTCATCTTTAAATATGGATAAAAATAGGATGGAATTATAGTCATAAATTCTGCTGAAAATATATCCCATTATCATTGCCAGACTTGGAATTCATAGCTTTTTCAGCTATCTCTAATAATTTTCAGAGCTAAATGCTTATCCTCGAGAGCCAACAAAAGTAGCTCAATTCTCCAGCTGTTTTTAAAATAATATTTTGTTGTATTTAGTCTTAAAACAAGGGTAGTATCTTCCATTTTTAAAATAAAGTTGCAAAACTTAATAAGACAGTACTTGCAAAATGCTTATTCTGAAAAGAAATATAGTACACAGCAGACCTCAGTCATTCCACAAGGTGTAATTCAGTTTTTGAAATATTCCTGTAGTTTTTTACTCCTGTGGTAGAATTGTGGTGTAAATAAAAATGGATGAATTCTCAAAATGTTTGAGTGAACCTAGGTTTTGAAATCTGAAAATTGGGCTGCTACATAAATGATAAATGCATTTTCTGTTGTATCTTTTCTTTAGGTTGGAGATATTGTAATGGTAAAAGAAGATGAAACATTCCCATGTGACTTAATATTTCTATCAAGTAGTAGAGAAGATGGAACATGTTTTGTTACAACAGCTAGTCTGGATGGTGAATCCAGCCATAAAGTAATTAAATGTTCTAAATTTTCTTTCTGAGGCAAAGCCTGCTTTTAATTTTTCACATGTGGCTGCATGCTTACATGTGTGAGCAGATAAACTAACTTGTGGTTTCTGCCAGTTGACTTCATTTCTCTTAAAGTATCAATTTATGGAAAGTTTAAAAATGTATGTATTTGTGAGTTTGTGTCCAGTATAGGCATGCAGATTGCAGAGATAATGCACAAACTGTTTTGTACTTAAATGCTTTCATGGTGACCTGATTAGTGACTACACTGCAAGGTACTTGCATGTAATGTAAGATGATGGCCACTTAAGAGCTTTTGAAGGTGCATCTCACTTGAACTATGAGCTCTTACATAAAAGTTAATAAATCTGTTTCATGCTGAACTGAAGTATATGTACAGATTAATGTCTTCTATATCTGTCCCTTTTTATTTCATTTACACCTGTATCTGTCCTTTATTATTTACACCTTGATATTTGTTCCAGACTCACTATGCTGTTCAAGATACAAAGGCATTTCACAATGAACAAGAAATCGATGCACTACATGCTACCATTGAATGTGAACAACCTCAGCCTGACCTTTATAAGTAAGAAAATAATTCTTACCCATTTTATTTAATATTCCTTAACAATAAATTATAAGAACATCATAATGAAAATATACTGGCTGCTTCTGGATCATTAGAGTGGGTCCCAGCGTGAGCTTGAAGTCAGGTTAGTCCTCCATCCATGCTCTTTTCTTGCAGATAGTTCACTGGTCTGCTATAGGGCGGTGGTCTCCAAAGAGAGGTGCACAAAGCAGTCCATTTGTGTGCGTGACAAAAATTTTACAACTTCTGGGGGTTTTTTAATGTAAAAAATAAGAAAGAAATTAAGCTTTACTAATGTTTAATACATTTCTTGACATTGGCACCCTTACTTAGTCTGTGTGTCAGAGTCCCATGTCACATATAGTTTGTGACAAGTCTTCAGGGGGTGAGAGTATATTCTGCAACATGGAGAGGTTGCCTGTGGCACCCTCACTTGTTTTTGTGCTTTCAGCACATACAAATAATGAGAATATGTATTGGTAGACAATTTCTATCTCTGCTACTTTTTGCTTGGCACTTTAGTGCTCAACAAACCACAGTGGCAAATCTTTCTTTCCAAAGGCACATGGTCTTTTTACATCATGATGCATCATAGCAAACTCTACAGTGTCTTTAGATGTGGCTCTATTGTGTTGTATATTCTCTCAGCAGACAGGTTGCCAGTTCTCTGAGCCTGGGAGGTTTCATTTTCAGGGTAACAGACCCACCAGCTCCCCAGTTTCCTCTACCATCCAGAATGCAAATGTCTGTCTTAGTCTGTTTTGATTTGAGGTTATCCACTTAGACTGTGATATTGCAAATACAGCATACTGGGTCTGGCTGGAAGGTAGCTGATTTTCTTCATAGCAGCCCATGCGGTGTAGTGGTTTTGATTTGTAACAAAACCGGTGTTAATAACACACCAGTGTTTTTGCTGTTGATGAAAAGTGCTTGTGCAGTGTCAGGGCTTTCTCTGGTTCTCACTCTGCCCCTCCAGCAAGTAGGCCGGGGGTGGGCAGGAGGCTGGGAGTGGACACAGCCAGGACAGTTGACCTCAGCTGACCAGAGGGATGTTCTGTGCCGTATAATGTCATGCTCAGCAATAAAACTAGCAAGGGAGTAGTTTTTCAAAAGTAACTGTTGCTTGGAGACTGGCTGGGCATTGGTTTGCTCATGGGAGGTGGTGAGTGCTTGTCTTTGTGTCACTTGTATTTTTTCCTTCACTTACTAATCTGTCATTATCTCGCTTTTGCTCTTCCAGTTCTCTCCCCTTTCCAGATGGGAAGGGAATGAGCAAGAGGCTAGTGTGTGCTTAGTTGCTATTCAGCATCAACCAACCACATACAGATAAAATGTACTTAGAGATATTCAGAGAGAAAATTGCTTATTTGCCTTACACTTTTGTTTTAAACTCAATTGTAGGTTTTAGGTTTCGTAAAGGATAGTAATTACACTGGCTTACCTCAGGTAATTTAGGGAATAAGATTTCTTGCTATTTCTTGTTAATGGGTCTACTTAGAATATTTAGTTCTAATTTTAGAATCTCTTCTTTTTATATGGAAACTTTAAATTTGCTTACTGTTCTGTGTATTTTTCTGTTTCATGTATCTCCATGTTCTTGTTTATGTTCTGGGTAATCAGAGTTTGTTCAACTGGAGAGTGCTCGCTGTAATAAATACTTTGTAGAAAATATTTCTCAAATCTATTCTTACATGTATCTTTTGGGAGTGAGAGTAATTTTCTTTTTCTTTTAAACATGTATGTGTGGTGTATATATATCTGTAATGTAATGTACATTAAACTGAAATATTTGGACATACATGCATAATAATACACAAATTAGCAATATTGTTAAGCTACTTGTATACTTCCCTTGCAGATTTGTTGGTCGAATAAATGTTTACCATGATAGGAATGAGCCTACTGCAAGGTAGGGAAAATCCAGTTTTTACACACTTAAATGTTTCCAGGTTGTACTGATTTTGGCCAGGATAGAGTTAATTTTCTTCATAGTAGCTGGTATTGGGGCTATATTTTGGATTTGTTCTGGAAACAGTGTTGATAATTCGGGGTCAAGGCCTTTTCTACCTCTCACCCCACCAGTGAGCAGGCTGGGGGTGCACAAGATATTAAGAGGGGACACAGGCAGTACAGCTGACCCCAAATGACCAGAGGGGTATCCCAGACCACGTGGCATCATGCTCAGCATGTGAAGCTGGGGGAAGAAGGAGAAAGGGGGGAATGTTCAGGGGAAATTTGTCTTCCGAAGTCACTGTTATGTGTGATGGAGCCCTGCTGTCCTGGAGATGGCTGAACCTGCCAGCTGATGGGAAGTAGTGGATGAATTACTTGATTTGCTCTGCTTCTGTGCACAGCTTTTGTTTTACCTATCAAACTGTCTCTGTCTCAAACCATGAGTTTTCTCGGTTTTACGTTTCTGATTCTCTCCCCACCCCATTGAGGGAGGGGGGGAGTGGGGGGCTTAGTTGCTGGCTGGGGTTAAAACACAACAAGGTTTGAATAGATATCAATAGTGAACATTACTTTTGGTTCACCAACAATGTGCTGCCTTGTCTTATTAATAGAATGTTTTTCTCTTAGAAGTTTCCAGACTTATTTCGTATTTCATATTTCAATCAGATTTATCTTATTTATATTTTTGTCTTTATTCAGCTACAATTTTATTTGACGTGTATTTAGTTTATAAATTATGTTGATAGGATTTTGAAAGTGCTCGTACAATACTGCTCCATTAGCATGAGATCCTGGTAGTGCACTAAACAATATGAATAGTATCACTTGTGTATTTCTCTGATTTTTTTCTTCTTAGAAATTTAAGAGTTTTAACATGACCAACATGATGTATAGTTTTGGTAGGGTTTTTTGTGCATTTTTCTAAAACATCTAGTGTTCTGTGTCTTTGGGAAGGCGTCATCCAGGGAAATTCATTTTGTATGTTGTGTAGGACGTGATGATCTGCTACCCTGGGTCTGGCATCTAGAAGGGTCTGCCTCCTGTTCAAATAGGCTTTATCCTGAAGGGAATGCAGTGCTTGCTGCTCAAGGAGCAGTCTGTAGCTCAGGACATTGCTTGTCCAGCAAAATAAAGAAGAAAAAATGAAGCAGTCAAAAGAGGCATGAGTCTTCCTGTATTTTCTGCCTAGGATCTTCTGTCTACCAGCAAGGAAGAGACTTACTGTACCTTATTTTGTTCAGGTCCTTGCTACAAAGAGGCAAAGCAATAGGAGGGAAAGCTTCTCACTCGGGTGATATACCTTGACTCCAGTTTGTGGGTGGTGTACATGTGTGTCTGTACATGTGTGATTTCTATCACAGTCTGCTCTGAAAACTGTTTTGGTTTTTTTTTTTTTTTTTTAATTTATTTCTCTTTAAAGATTAACACATTTGAAAATGAACTTGGGTGGGAGAGGACAGGAAAATAAGCAAAAAATACCTTTCTAATCTCAACAGCAATAGATTGATCTGTATATAACTAGAGAAGAAAGTCTGTGGCATTAAGACTTGTATTTCTTGGACAGCACTATTAGAGCAATGGGTATTTTTTTACTATATTGGGTTATAATGTCTTATAATCCAAGACATTCATATAACATCACTCCACTGGTTTAAATGGAACTAGTTTCAGGTTTTACAGCCTGGCTGGGGTTTTTTTTTGTCTTTAGAGTTTCTTGATTTTGAAGGTTTTCGTACCACAAGAACACTTTGAAAAACATTAAAAAATACTGAACTTCTTGGGTTTTTCCCATTACTGTATACATAGTCTGATAATTCTACATGCTTTCTGCCTATAAAGTAGTCCTTGGTTTTGCACTTATATGGTGATTTGTATTACGTATTATTTTAAATTGCATGGGGATCCTTACATTAATTTTCTTATTTCTCAATTTCTCAAATTTCACCTATATTCAGTAAATATCAAACAATACCTTATATACTATTTACACTTAAAATAAAATGGAAGAATGTATTGCCCTTAATAAGTAATTCGAACGTGTGACACTATAGTTTATATAAGCCTAAAAAAGACTTGATCAGTGTTTTTTAAAATAAGCACCTTACAATTAGAATCATGGGTCTTTATTTAGATACCTACATATGTGGTTCTTGGATACATTGGTTTAAGACTTGAATTGTGAAATTATGAGCTTAATTTTAGGCATCTCTGTGTAGTTTTAGTTTTAACTGAAAGCTTTAAATGCATAGGAATTTTGTTACACAAAGTAAAAATATTTGAGTAAAACTAATTTCCTCTTTTATGTGGCTTCCACTAAGGTCTGCTGTTTCTCTCTAAATGTTTTTATTTTGTAACACTTATCTTTTGCAGGCCATTAGGATCCGAAAATCTGCTTCTTAGAGGAGCCACTTTAAAGAATACAGAAAAAATCTTTGGTAAATATTTCTATTGATTATTTGAATGGACTGTGAAGTAATAAGCAAGCATTAAACAAGGTTGCAACCCTACAGTTACTACTGACCATATGATTTCTATTGAGTCACTTGGTTTACAACTTTTTAATGAGGTTTACTGCTGTTGTAATTGCCATGAAGTAACTATTAATAATGTATAATGACTATAGAGAGTTTTTGGGAGGAGGACTTTATTGTTTAGTCTTTAAGGATTACTGAAGGTGACTCAAGAAGACGACGCAACTTCACGTAAATATACAGCTTTTGAACAGGCAGGGGGAATTGATGTTGTCCCGAAGTATTTAACAAGCCTGTTGCAAACTCTTATATCTGTTTTGCTCGTTTGTTGAAACAGACACCCCAACCAGATATAAACATGGCTGATCAAAAAACAACACTTAAACAAGTGTTAAGTAAATCCACTTAAGTTCCTGATCAAAATTAGATTTTTTGTTAGCAAGTATACTTTAGGTGTACAAATTGTCTTCATTCCATAGAAAATGTTGCATGTTTTAGCAGAAATAGGAAGTATAAACTGAGATTTTTTTTTTATTATTTTTTTATATTTTAAATTCTTCAAGAGAGTTTTTAATGGGAGTAGTAGTTCCACTGTAACAAGACAGTCTTTATCGGTGGACAAAAGGAACAAGGATCCAAATCATCCTTTATTATTTATGACTTCCATACTCCCAAGAAAAAGCAATGATAGCCATGAACTACTTAGCCTAAACTACCAAAATCTTGCAACTTTTTCTCCAAATAGAGTGCAAAAAGTATGTATTAGTTTAAACTTGCTCTCTCTGCTTTTAGTTGTAGTCTAAAATAGGTGAACTAATAGAATTAGTTTGTAGGAAGTATTTCTGTAAATTTCAGAAAATGGTTTTAATATTTCTGTTATCTTGAGTAATCGGGCAGAAATGTTCCTAATGAGTGGTTGTTTCTGGTCTGCCTTACACATGCAGCATCTGCTGTTACTCCAGCACAATCCATATCCTGAATATTTAGCAATGTACAGGTGTGCCTGCTTAACTACTGTAAGTCCATCATCTTGTTTACAGCTTTTTTTAGTTGCTGTATTCAGTCTTCTGAGGTTTAGTCTGTTGATCTGTGTTCTCAACAGGAAATCTGTAATATCAGAAGATTACTCTTTTCATGAATTATAAAGTTTTCCTGAAGCAAGCAAAATTGATGGCTGCCTTTTATTCTTCTTGGATGTATCCTGTAGTTTAGCCCTATCTGGATTTTCTTTCACCATATATGACTCAGACTCTAAAATTATAGCCACAAAAGAGAACTTAAAAATGCAGGGTGTTTTATTCAAAACCCAGATTTGGATTGGCTTTGATACATAGCAACGTTTTAGTGATTGGGAACTGTAACTCTGAAATGGGATGTAAATGCTGTTTAAAATTTCCCTCTAAGAACTTTATTAAAGTTATTCTTTATTAAAACTATTTCTAGTTTCTGAGTGTCATCCAGATATTTGTTCTTTTTCTTCAGACTACAGAAAATTAAAGAAATAATGGAGTATAATAATCTAGTGAATTGTGCTTTTAAGAAGTTGTTGTACTGTGTAACTGTTAGTAAAACAAGTTGTCTAATTTCAGGTGTTGCTATCTACACTGGCATGGAAACTAAGATGGCATTAAATTACCAGGCAAAATCACAGAAACGATCTGCTGTAGAAAAGTAAAATTTCTAATATTTATTTTGGGGGTGGAAAACTTCATGTTCAGATGGTGAATAAAAGGGGATTTTCTTGTTTTTTAATTTTACTAAATGTGTATGTTTCATTAGAGGTAGAGGGACTTACAGTTTGTCTTCAGTTCAGTAAAAACAATTTTTTCAATGCACTTTACTTTGGATCAACTTCAGTAACACAAAGCCTGTCTGTGGCAGGGTTTTCAGGGGTTAGCTAAAATTAAAAGTTCCAACAGGCATATGTGATGGGAAAGGAAGACACTGCTATCCTCAAGGAATGAGCTGACATTGGTTGCTTACTTTTTTAAAAAGAGATAAGTATTCTTCAGTCCAACTCTGCTATCTGAAATCATCAGTTCTGAGTAAGGTGTCCAGCCTCGTAAGAAAATAAAGATGTTGATTAAGGCAAGATGTACTCACTAGCTGACAGCCCTTCTCTTACACAGTGACCAAGCATTGATGATATGTCTCTTTCTGTTGTTATTGATGTATAATCCATGGCTTCTAGTTCATGCCCATTATCAATAAAAATATAATTTTAAATGTGAAGTGTTCTTGCTCTTTCTTTTTTTAGATCTGTCTAGAAAGAGTTAAACCATTACAGCCACACAGCAAAATGTTCTCAGGAGATTTATATTCTATGAAAGTGCTTATGTGAGTGTTTTTATATCACTTCAGACAAATGGCATAAAAAGGTCTGCAGATACATGTCTGGTTATTCTGTTATGTTTCCATCAATGCTATTGTTTTCACTAATGTACTAGGTTTGGTAAGGTGTCAGACACATTTTGGAAAACAATTACAACAGTGTACATTTTGAATAGAAAATGATCCTCAGTAATATTTTTCTGTGTTGGGAAAATGCTGTAGAAAAGTTACATAACATCACTTGCAGCAAGTGTTAGGCTGAAGCACAAGTATAACATCTTTTAATATAAAACTGTAGTTTATACGCTAATGGAATTCTCACTTTTTCTTTTTTCCCCCTCCTCCCCTAGATCAATGAATGTATTCCTTATTGTATACCTCTGTATCCTCATCAGTAAAGCACTGATAAATACTGTCCTGAAGTATGTCTGGCAGAGTGAACCATTTCGTGATGAGCCATGGTATAATCAAAAAACAGAGCCAGAAAGGAAAAGAAATTTGGTATGGAAATACATTTAAATACCAAAAATGTTTTACTAAACCTGTAATGTGTAAGAATCCTACTGAAAAGTGTATACAGCCTGCTTACTTACCCATCATAAAATGTTGCTTTTGTTTGCTAGCAGTGATGATAGTGTATTTGTAGAAAGATCGTATATTAAATTTTTGCGCTTAAGTTGTATGTATGAATTTAACTGATGAGAAAATGCCTGGTTTAATATAAGAACTGACCTCTTGCAGACAAATATAGGACTGAAAGGTATCTGACAACTGTTGGCAATCATGTAACAGATGTGTTCAAAAGAACCCGCTGTGGGAATCTCTGTAACAGTACCCCTTAAAAGCTTAGTTTCATATAGCTCTGTAACTTAGTCATGAGCACTAGAGACGCAGAAGAGTGTTGCCAGTGTCCGATGACCCTACCGGAGCAAGGACATAGTCCAGAATGGACACCCGCATGATCCAAAGTAATGAGCTGAGCCCAGCATTACAGGAAGCACAATATTATTTCACTGATATCCTTCCAGTTAGTCTAGGGGAGAATTTTCTTGGTTAACCTAAAGGCTTGATGGGTACACACTAGCCAGGTATGTTCTGGATTTCTCATTACCACCAGTAGCACCATCTCAGCCTGCTTAGCAGGTTGACTATGCCTCCACAAGTCTCCACCCCTGAAACAACTGAGCCAGGTTATATGCACACATTTTACTTGTGTTGAGAGAAGGAAGGGAAACCCTTTATTTATTAATTAAATGCTGCCTGAAAGTTATATAATTGGTAACCCTTGAATGAGTTGCTGCAGGTTTATGTTACTTTTCTGGTAATTTGTGAATGTACATTTTACCATTTTCCTTGTTCTCATACAGGTGTTCACCACTCTCATAAGTTGCTCTAGAATTTGCAACAATGATGTCTAACTGTACTCTACACCTGTAAAGAAAAATGCAAAATTTAAAAAGTTTTTTTTCTTTATGCCGTATTAGTTGTGATGTTATATATCATGAAGGTATACATTTGTGTTGAACTGTGAGCTGTGAAAGGTGTTGCTTACTGTTTGAATGTTTATAGAAAAAAAGTAATCTGCAAATGTATGTAGTCATCTTTTGGGCTTTGATGGTATCTGAAAAATCAATGTTTTCATCTTGTTGCTTTGGCAGTTTCTTCGAGCTTTTACAGATTTCCTTGCATTCATGGTTCTTTTCAACTACATTATTCCTGTATCTATGTATGTCACTGTGGAAATGCAGAAATTTCTTGGTTCTTACTTCCTTACATGGGACGAGGAAATGTTTGATGAGGACACAGGTGAAGGACCACTGGTGAATACTTCTGACCTCAATGAAGAGTTGGGACAGGTAAATATCAACAAATCATAAGGTTTTTTCAGCCTTTTCTACTGTAAGTTTTTATTTTAAAATTGTTAGGGTTTATTTTTTCAGCTTGAAATATTAAAAAGTCAATATTGATACAAAAGGAATATTTCCAGGGCAGTAACATTGCCCAGGTATAGAACTGCATATGGCCATTAGTCCAGAATCCTCACTTAAACTCATGTAATTGTAGTGGGGAATTCTAATACTACCCGAAGGACCGTTCTGACAGAAACCGATCCAAATCCAGGCATGTACATTAAATAATGATCCTTGGGGAATTGAATTCGTGTGCATATTGTTTCCATAAATCTGTCTTGGAGCAAGAAAACAATTAAAAAAAAAAAAGGAGCTTGAGAGAAGAGAGAAAGTAGGTTAAACACATTATTTATATGTGTTACGAGGCAGAAGATAGCTTTGCTGAAAGTCTTGTGTGATAAAATCTTTCCAGGCCCACATTTCTGTGCAAGATGACTCCCAAAAGAAATTGTCTGTTTTTTTCCAAAAGAGCCTGCATAAGGATCTTTAAAGGAAGGTGTAACCCAGTAACAGTCTTAAGTTTTGTTAAGAGATGCTGGAAAATCTCTGTTCATATTTTTATGCTGTTTTTAATTTGTGCTTATTTGCAGATTGAGTATGTCTTCACAGATAAAACAGGAACATTAACTGAGAACAACATGGAATTTGTTGAATGTTGCATTGAAGGGCACGTTTATGTGCCACATGTTATCTGCAATGGCCAGATTCTCCACGATTGTACAGGCATTGATATGATTGATTCTTCTCCAGGAGGAAGTGGAAAGGTATTGTGACTTGTTCCTGGTTTTTCTAATGAAACATGAAAGTTGAACTGTGCTGATGTGAAGGGAATATTAGAAATATAACATTCTTGAATTACACTAATCAAAGATAATTGCAAGAGATGCATCACAACACAGACATTTTCATTTCCCAGTTTAGACAAAGATTTGAAGACTTAATGGGAGGTTTCCCAACTTACTGCAGCTGTAATACTGAATTAAATAAACCCCCAAAATACAGAACTGTCTTTGTTTAGTAGCTAAAGAAATGTAATAGCTGGTTTACATTTAACATTAGCTGTAATAAGGAGAGCAAGGCAGGAAACTCCTCAAGGGTGAAAATGAGTGTTCAAGGCAAACAGTCATCACTGAGTGAAGATGTGGCCAGAGAATGGTTTATGATCAAATTAAATTACTTTTAAATGTGACTTAATATATCCAAAACTGAAATGTGTTATACACAGTGTGTACCTGCTGCTGCTTTCTTGTTGTTTAAAGCAAAGTTAGGCAAAAGTTAAGGAGATCTCACATGTCAACTGATGAGCAGGTTGTAAATGGGCAGGATAATCATAGCCAAAGGACAGTCAACATATTTTTAAATATATCAGTACAGTCTCCAATCATAGTTTGGCCGTACCCTTCACTATGGCAAAACAAGGCCTCTTAAAATATGTTGTAATTCAGCAGCCTTATGGCTCTCACCCATGGCCCTCAGAATGGGGTGCCAAGGTATGCTGTGTTTTTATCTTGGAATTCTAATAACACAGTCAGTTTGTATTGAACAGCACAGAAGAGTAAGATTTGGACACGAAGTGACAAGTAAAATACAGTCAGGTACCCATGAAATAGAAATCTTTTTCTGATGTCAGAAAGCTGTCATTACCAAACCATCTGAGACTTCATACAAATTGTTTGCTCCAGCTGCCAAAATGTCCACACTCCTATGTTTTATATAGCTTTTAAAGATATTCAAGCTGCCTAATGAACTAAAATCTGTAAACCCTGTTAAGACTTGTGCTCCAGGTGCTGCGTCCATCTGGACTCAGGACTTTTAAAATTGTACCTCGACTAGTATATGATTGACCTAGTATATGATCGAACTATTTGTTCAAAGTTTAAGTAAAAGTAAAGTTAAAAACCCTTTAGCCACATCTAGGACGCGTGAAGCAAAAGATCTACACTCTTGGGCATCAGCAGCTTGGCTTGCATGGCAATGCTAGTAGCACTAGCAGCTGTTGAGCAGTTGTGTGGTTACCACTGGGAGAGACTTGGCTCCCCCTTTAGGGTGACCTGTGACACTGCCTTTATCTGATAGAAACAGTAGTAATTAGGGACCTTCCTTCGGAAGGTAATCAAAGCAATGCGTGAAAGTGGTAACACATAACAGCAACTATTCCTTTTGTTTTTCAGGAGAGAGAGGAACTGTTTTTCCGAGCTCTTTGTCTCTGCCACACTGTTCAGGTGAAAGATGATGACAGTGTAGATGGATTGAAGAAAAGCCAGCTCTCAAGAAGATCTTGCATATATATATCGTCATCACCAGATGAAGTTGCTCTCGTTGAGGGAATACAGAGGTATGTGTATAATTAGATATTATAATCTTTTAATTCATGGATCTAATCACTGAAGTTCAAAATTGGTTTAAGCACAAAAATTGTAATAAGAAACACCAAGTCAGCACAGCCGATGATTTTCTTAACATTCAGTCATGATTACTCATATTCATAAATCAAATAAAACCAGTTCGTGCGTGGGGTTTTTTGGTTTTGTAGTTTGATGGGGGCATGTTTTGGTCATCTATTCCCCCTTCCTACCCTCAAGAGAAATCCTTATGACATGCTTAAACTGGATAATTATATATTTGTTGTATTCATTCTCTTGATGTGTGTTTCATTTCACAGACTTGGTTACACCTATCTAAGGCTGAAGGACAATTTTATGGAGATTGTAAATCGGGAAAATAACATAGAGAAGTGAGTGGTTAAAAATATAACAAAACAGACCGAGGATATTTCATTGAGGAGTTTTTATTGATGTGTTTAAATAATTCTTTCCATATACATTAATTTTTAATTGAGAAAAGTTCAGAAATTGCATATTTTGGTAGAAAAGTTCTATTTTTTCACTTAATCTGTTAGCTTGACAGTATATGCAATACAAAATACTAATATGACAACAAAAGTGTGGTGTGGGATTCATTACCTAATCTGATACTTACTGATAGTTTTAGGAACTATGGTTAGGTTACTTTCCCTTTGTTACATGGTGAGTAATAATTTCTTAATAGAAAATGGTGTGTACCCAGTTTGTTGTTCGCAAATAATCTGTATTTACAGGAAGGTAGTATCTGTAGCATAAATTTTTATAGCCGGTTCAAATAAAATTTAAAACAGGTACTGTTTTTTTGTTATTTTCTTTTGACACACAGAATAAATTTTGTTGTCTGTAATATGAGTAAAATTTTCAGTAACATTTTAGTAGTAGAGCTGTTCAGTGGGGTGTGCATACTTGAAAATTACTTTCCACTTCTGTAGATGTCTACTGGTTAAGTCTATCATATATCTGAGTCTTCCTGCATGTGCACTCTGCTAACTACACAGGGATTCTTGGACACAAATATAGGAACCCTGCTGGCATTTTTTCCTCCTTTTAGGGGAATATGGAGGATTTTTCCTGAAAGTTATTTCAGACTTCTATGGCTCAGCTCAAAAGAACTGGAGTCAGTATCATTTGATGGCTTATGAAAGTACTATAATTATTACGAATCTTTTCCAAAATGCATCATGGTTTGTAGATAATAGCCCTGATCTAACGCCTTGTTAGAATCTGTTGTAACTTCTTAATGAACAAAGCACTGTGGTCTTGTACAGGTTTGAATCCCAAACGATTGTAAGGACTTAGAACTGAATGACCTAATTAAACAAGCAGATCTGTTTTATAAGCAAAGTAATAGCAGAGATGAATCCTGAAGAGATTGGGATTGTTTGGGATGCTCTTTTATATAAAAAGAAATAGGTAAGGTGGTAAATGATAAAAGTATGTTAACTGATGAATGATACAGAAACAGTACAACAGGAGCTGGTGTTCATTTTTCATAGAATCATAGAATAGTTAGGGCTGGAAAGGACCTTAAGATCATCTAGTTCCAACCCCCCTGCCATAAGCAGGGACACCACACACTAAACTATGTCGCCCAAGGCTCTGTCCAGCCTGGCCTTGAACACCGCCAGGGTTGGAGCATTCACAACTTCCTTGGGCAACCCATTCCAGTGCCTCATCACCCTCACTGGAAAGAACTTCTTCCTTATATCTAACCTAAAGTTCCCCTGTTTAAGTTTAAAGCCATTACCCCTTGTCCTACCACTAGAGTCCCTAATGAAGAGTCCCTCCCCAGCATCCTTGTAGGCCCCCTTCAGATATGTTAGGCCCCCTTCAGATATGGGAAGGCTGCTATGAGGTCTCCACGCAGCCTTCTCTTCTCGGGGCTGAACAGCCCCAACTTTCTCAGCCTATCTTCATAAGGAAGGTGCTCCAGTCCTCTTATGATCCTCGTGGCCCTCCTCTGGACTTGCTCCAGCAGCTCCATGTCCTTTTTATGTTGAGGACACCAGAACTGTACACAATACTTTCCTCCTAGAACAGAAAGGAAATGGGATAAAATGAAATTGTAAAAAACAAGAGCAAATATAAAACCAGTAAAAAGAAACATTTTTTCAGTTTAATAACTTGTCAGCCAACACTTGAGCAAGATTTATGGAATAATGTGGGCTTTTTGGGGAAATAGGAATAGTCAAAATTAGAAAAATATCAAATAAAGACTTCTTTGTAAACACTGATGCATTTCAAGTTCTAAGGCTATCCCTAGGTATTATACATAGGAATTTACTTACTTTATAAGCAGTATAGAGCCCTACTGCAAGGTTTCTAGTCTTACAAATAATTTATATTGACTATACATCTAAAGATGCTTATGTACATCATGCAGACAAATTCTGTTTCAAGTAATTAGAAGCTAAGGGCCTCCTCTATTTCTTATTTGTAACCTGCTGTTCAATGCTGTGGTAGTTCACATTCCATAGTACTTAATATAATTTTCCATGTTAGAATTAATGTTTTGATAGATACACTTGAAGTTGTAACAGCCAGTTTAGGGATCTGGAAAAGCAGAGTTGTTTAAAAAATAATTCTGTTTCTGTTCCAGGTTTGAATTATTAGAGGTTTTGAGTTTTGATTCTGTGAGACGGCGGATGAGTGTCATTGTTAGATCTTCAACAGGTGGGGCTGTCACATTCTGTTTCTTCTGAGATGTTTTTGTCTGACTTGAGTTTATTGAGGTTTATCAAAGAGTTAAGCATTAATTTCTTTATAAAAAAGGGGACTAGGTGCCAGCATAACTGGAAATGCTATATAATTTGGAAGAAACGTTTTTGAAGGCTTAGTAATTTGCGTGATTTTTTGAAGAAAGATACATTTGCCCATTTTGAATTCCATATGCTGTCTCTTTCAGGTCATATATTTCTGTTTTGTAAGGGAGCAGATTCTTCCATATTTCCTAGAGTTAAAGAAGGCAAAATTGACCAAATACGATCCAGAGTTGAACGCAATGCAGTGGTAAGATTCCATTTTATTGATCTGTTCATATGATATCAGTGGGTGAAAAAAAAAATAGTGTTCTGATCTCCTGCTTGATCAGGTAACAGATTTGTCATCCCAGGCACTGAGGTTATTCTATGCCAAAGTGCACAAAGGCTGTACAGGTAGCAGTCTGTGTTACTCTTTTATTTGAATCTCTCCTCCATCTCATCTTCCATAAGGCAGTTGTGGTGAGGTAAGAATGCATAGATATGCACAACTGTGTGTTATATCAGAAGTGATCAACTAGTTTTTTAGTATGGCATTTTCACAACTGTAGTGGTTTGAATTAACATTTGAGTGAAAGAAAAGTGAAAATCTTCACTGAAAGTTTAATTTCTACTTTCAGTCCCCAGCCTTAGCAATTGTGATTTGCTGCCTTTTATTGTTTTACAAGCTCTTAAAAGGGAAAATCTATTACAGCACAGTGTAGCAACAAATGTGCTGCTTATGGGGAAACAGCGTAGTGATCATCCTTATATTTTTGCTTGCTAAAAATGAGCTATGAATGGCCTAATCACCCTTGTAAGAAATTCGGAACTTGGTTTTACCTAAAAGTAGTATTTGGAATTGAAAAATACTGACTTTTGCTGTGTCAAAAAATGTGCAGAACCCTCTGCAATGGAATATGACTGATAGTCTTATAAATAGGGTAAAATTTGCTGGCAGCTAGTACTTGAACTGAAAACTAAGTATTTTTTACAGGTATGTGAAAAAATACCTACAGTGTTAGCTGCCTTTTTTTGAAGCGAAACATCGAAATTCTTTGTCAAAGTACTTTGCTAAGCTTTACTGTAAAATACAGCTGTTTGATAATTACAACTGAAGGAGGCTTAATGAAACTAAAGGAATATTTTATGTATGGATCATATCCATACAATGTCTCTACTAGCAGACTTTTCTTCATCCTGGATAATTGGAAATAGCGCTGGCTTCTACGTATAGAAGCCTCTGAAAGAAGATAGAGGCAGTCACCTGGCACCTACCCTTATCAGCAGCAAAAGCCAGGGAGCTATTTTAATACTACTTCTTCTAGGATTGGTAATAAGTAACTATACAAAGACCTACTGGATTAAAGCTAATGGAGATAAAGTGCCATGGTGTGAGAATATATTTGAGGTGGCAAAACTTGTGTTAAAGCCGCTTTTTTTTAACACAGTCTATATAATTTTTCTTATTCATTACACACTCCAAAAGTCTGATTATGTCTCAAATACCCACAGCTAAATTCTGTTTTCACTTCACTGAAAATGCATAGTTTAATTTTCACTTTCAGCACTCTGTTTTTGTCCCTGTCTCAAAATCACTCTGTGGAGCTACCATTTACATTACTGTTATTTATTCTGATTCATCCTGCTTAATTATACATGTAAGGAGGGAAACCTTTACCCTGACTCTCATTTCCCTACTAATCTCACACATCCAGTTGGGTTACTGAGCTGTTTCTCTTCTGGAAAATTGAGTTTTGTCCCTCGGGTTTTAACTGAGTTCAGGGCAACACAGAATCAAGCTGACTTGTGTTCTAGTCTATAGTATATTAGTATATGCTATACTCACTTCACTATAGAATCATAGAATGGTTAGGGTTGGAAAAGACCTTAAGATCATCTAGTTCCAACCCCCCTGCCATGGGCAGGGACACCTTAGCCTAGGCCATGTCACCTAAGGCTATGTCCAGCCTGGCCTTGAACTGCCAGTGATGAAGCACTTTTTTTGGGCAACCCATTCCAGTGCCTCATCATTCTCACTGTAAAGAACTTCTTCCTTATATCTAACCTGAACTTTCCCTGTTTAAGTTTGAGCCCATTACCCCTTGTCCCACCACTACAATCCCTGATAAAGTGAGTAGTGGGACTCTTCATGTTAGTAGTAAAATTATAGAGGTTTTTTCAAATATTCCGGCATAAACACCAGCAGGAAGTCTAAGAAGAGTTTTCTGAGATGCGCTTTGTTTCTTTTGATTATATTCTTTAGGAGGGACTGCGAACACTGTGTGTTGCATATAAAGAGCTCACAGCAGAGGAATATAGCAAAGTACAGAAGCTGCTTCAGAATGCAAAGTTGGCCCTCCAGGACCGAGAAAAGAAATTGGCAGAAGTGTATGAGAAGATAGAAAGAGATTTTATTTTACTTGGTGCCACAGCTGTTGAAGATCGGTTAGTGCATTTCTTAGTTTCTTATGTTTAGTAATGGTACCAAGGTAGTTGAAGACTTTCTTGTAACTCTTTCTGGATTAGAGATTTATTTGGGAAAAAAAAACAAAACCAAAACCAAAAACCTCCATTTGAGTCAATTCCATACCTTTAGCTTACTAAAGTTACACATGATAACTTTATAATTTAGTAGTCTAGTAACAATAGTTAAGTGTACAAAAATCAGTATATTCAAGCCGTTTACATGCAGTTCATGTAATACGTTATTAAACAAATTGTAGTGAAAAGTTTTGGGGGAAAGAGCTAAAAAATGGGTATTGAGGAAATGAAGGAAGAACCTTTAGGCCTTCAAAAAAGGAAAACTATTAAAACTAGGAGGTAACTTTAACTGAGCAGTACTTCTGTAACTTCATAATAGCAGTGCTGTTTGGTGTCGTCAGCTGAAAGTGCTGAAAATATTTTAATTGAAGGACTAGTCTGAAGAATTGAAGCATCTTTTAGGCTGTATGAATGAAAGGTAACCTTGAGCACTTTGAAACTCTCAAAACTAGTTAGATATAATGTACTACTCCCCTAAACATTTTATATTCACACCTCAGGGAAAATTCTTAGATCTGATAACTTTTATTGAATTTTTTTTTTTATTTGGTTATGGAAGCCTTTCAATAAGGATCTCTGAACTTCTCATTTTCAAGCAATCTATCAATCTGTGTTGTCAATTGACTTCCACAGACTACAGGAAAAAGCTGCTGATACTATTGAAGCACTTCAGAAAGCTGGAATTAAAGTTTGGGTTCTGACAGGAGACAAAATGGAGACTGCTGCAGCTACTTGCTATGCTTGCAAACTCTTCCGGAGAAATACACAAATACTTGAGCTAACCACAAAGAAAATTGAGGAACAGAGTTTACACGATGTGCTTTTTGACCTAAGCAAAACTGTTCTAAGACACAGTGGCAGCTTAACCAGGGATACTTTCTCAGGGTAAGGAAAAAGTTGAATTTTCAAGCCAGTAATAGCCTTCTGTGCATTTCATAAACAAAGCATTGATTAATTGATTGATCAATTGCCTTAAGTGCTATTTTTCAGGTTTTTGTTGTTAAAAGTGTGAATTACTGTATGGCAATTAAGTATAAGTTTGTTCCACATGAGTTTAAGTTTTCACCCGCATGGTGCTTTAGCTCATTTCCAGTACTGCTTTAACTCTGTAATGAAGGCAAATGCAAGGGTGCTTTGAAATAACTAGTTTGGATGCTACAAAAATACTGCTTTCATAGCGTGGACCATCTTCCCTCATTTGTTTGGCATACGTTGTTGTGGTAGACCGTGCTTCATGCCACCATGGTTATACTTCTAGCAATGCCCAAATTATTACAGGTATACCGGTTATAGATTAACATAGATAATAACATAGTGTAATATTATAGGTAACATATGTAATTACTATATTTTAAGAATATAATTACAGGTATACATGTATCAGACTTAGCCACCACACTAAATGCAAAGGATAGATACTCTAAAGGTAGGCAGGGACCATGTCTCTCCAGGCCAACAAATCTTTTTTTGGCATTTCCTTCAGAGCATGGTTTACTTCCTTTTCCCTCGGAGGGGGAAGAAGAAAATTTGATTTTCCTCGTCAAAGTAGATTTCAGAGTGTCAAAGGCCTTTCCCTTCAACTTTTTTTTGTCTCTGTTATGGAATGTGCCACAAAAATAACTTTATTCCTGCAAGTCACTTTACCTCACTGTAGTTCTCAGAGCCCTTTCAAATGGAACTTGAATGACATATACACTCATACTCACTGGTGAAGTCACTGAGGTATCAGGTTTCTGTCTTTGAACTGGTGAAGCACTGAATATTTTCAACATAATCTAGAATTTTAGTATGTCATAAATAGCAGGAATTTCCTTTAGAAGTATATTAATTTTGCAGTATTCCATAGTCATTATTTTTGAAGTAATTAATTTTCACGAAAGCACTATTGCTGAATTTTAAATGTGTCTGAGAATTTTACAGTGACTCTTAGTTTATATTCTATCCCTGAACAGACTTTCAACTGATATGCAAGATTATGGTTTAATTATTGATGGAGCAGCATTATCATTAATAATGAAACCAAGACAAGATGGGAGCTCTGGTAACTACAGAGAGCTCTTTCTTGAGATTTGCAGGAACTGCAGTGCAGTGTTATGCTGTCGAATGGCACCTCTGCAAAAAGCACAGGTTTGTATTTCATTTTGTAATTGCTTGTTAGCTGTGCACATATGTAAATACTGAAAGTTAATGCTTGGTATACCTTATCCTGATAACTGAAAATGTTACCATTCACTTTTGTATTTTCTAAAATGGAAAAGGCGAAAAAAAAACCCAAAACAGGAGAGGGGCGAATTTCTCCTGGCAAGCAGTTTAGATAATGGTATGCTAAAATGGCAGCCAGCTGTGCACCTGAATTTGATTTATGTACATGTTGTGCAAATTTTATGGTTGGAACATACTGATAATGAACATATTTAATGAACCAAACTAATTGCTTCCTTTTGAACCTAACAAGCTTTGAATAGTCTACTACCTGTCGATACTACAAGAACCTGCATTATTACTGTAGAGTGATACTTCTTTATTTTTAATGTAAGTGGAAAGCTAAGAAAAAAGAATCCAGACAGAAAAATGTGCGCATTATCATTTTTAAGTACTTCTTGATTGTTGTATGCTAGTTTGTATCAAGTAAAAACATATGCTTCGATTGCTGAAACTTCTCAATATACTTGAAGAACTTTTAAAGGAAAGAAACATTGGAATATACACTTTTTTATCATTCACACTGTCACGTCTCTTTTTAAGTGCTTAGGTACAGTATATATAGCCTTTTTTCATTTTAACACATGTATTTAGCCAGCACTTTTAACTGTCTGGAAGTCTGTAGAAGTTTTCAGTTGGAGCTGACTCAGCACCAAATGGACAGAGGTGAACATTTACAATGGAGGCATTTGAGGTCAAATTTTTGGACAGTTTCTGTATCAGTAGTATTTAGATATATTGAGAGTCTTCTTATCTTTTCTTAAATAGTAAGAAAACAACATCAGCACAGTTAAAAAAGCAGAATCAGTCTTTATTTCAGAATTTCTTTGAAATCGTATGCTCTGTCTCTGGAACCCTCTGAATTTATTAATGTGCTTACACTGCATTAAGCAACCTGATCATCTTCCTTTCTTCTGCTCTTCCTTCCTACTGTCTGTCTCTCTTAATAGTTTGGAAGTATTTGAAAAATGTAATTTTACATTTGGAACAAATACTTCTAATACGAAGAAACTACTGTGATCTTTATAGTAGTTGCATTGGGTAATATTGGTTTTATGTCCCTTCACAGAATTTCTTACGTAACTGCGTTGGTCATTTTTTATTACTTGTAAGCTCATGCAAAATAAGCAAACCATAACAGAGGAGAGTTTTTAACACTGTTTTTTTCCAGATTGTGAAATTGATTAAGTTATCAAAGGAGCATCCTATCACATTAGCAATTGGTGATGGAGCAAATGACGTCAGTATGATTCTAGAAGCACATGTTGGCATAGGTAAGTGTACTTTTTATAATATTAATTCAAGTGAAGTGACAAAAGCATTTACTTCTTAAAAACAGGCAGTCTCAAAGAATCAGGTTATACATTTTGTAGACAACTTTCATTGAATTTACCCCCAGTAACTACCATGGTGATCTCTTACTAGATGAATGTCATAGCATTATTGTATCATTTTCCAAATAAGTGTATCTTTGAAATAGTTCTTCAGTTATTAAACAGCTTCATCACTTTTTTTTTTTAAAGGAATCATTGGCAAAGAAGGTCGTCAAGCAGCAAGAAACAGTGACTATGCAATACCTAAATTTAAACATTTGAAAAAAATGTTGCTTGTTCATGGGCATTTTTATTATGTTAGGATATCTGAACTTGTGCAATACTTCTTTTATAAGGTAGGAGAATGCTTATTCTAGTTACATAAATCTCAAACTTACATGGTAATATCTATATACGCTTTGTGCTGTCAGTGGTACAAAACCCCAATAATTGCATGTAAAAAAAAAGAATTCTTACAAATTCTGTCACAGACTGTTCTGCTTATTTTCAGTACCTTCTGGGTTCTCTCTAGAGTGGCCTTTTAAATTAAGTTGGAAATAGTATTTGAGAACTTGGCTTAGCTCGATGTACATTAGTTTCTCTTTTCATCAGGGTAGTTTATCATGTGCATCCTCCTGTTTGGACAAGTTGTCATGTCTAAATGATGGGAAATGATGAAAGACAATAGGAACCTTCAGAAGATAATTCAAGGTCTTGGTGTTTGACCATATGTATAGTTAGGAAACAATGATGTTTGAGGTCCTAGTTAGAAACATCTCAGAATTACTTTGCTGGGAAACATGCTAACCACGGTATCCGTGCTTGCTTACCACAGTTTGTGTCCTACTGTGCATTGTCCCTTATTTGTCCCTTATTTGGCTTGCACTGAGCTGTGCTCCTGGGTTGCAAAATGCATTGCCCTTGAAGTTTGAAACTGTAGCCTTACGTTTGCTTTCAAAATATGTTAAGTATTTTTCTTAATAGTACTACTGGAAGATGAGAATGTTGGTATTTACTGTATGCAGCTCTCTCTGTGCTGTTCCTGCAATATTTACTATTACTAATGTTATAAAACTATGCTATACATAGCTATATAGCATTGTACAGCATATAAATTACTGCTTGTATTCCACTTGATGACTGTGTCACTTTGTCTTTCAGAATGTCTGCTTCATTTTTCCTCAGTTTTTATATCAGTTCTTCTGTGGGTTTTCACAACAGGTTAGTTGAGTTTCCCCTCATTGCCACATTTTCTTTTTTTTTTCCCCTCCTTTTTTTTTTCCTTTTTTTTTTTCTTTCCCCCTCAAAAAAAAAGATTATTTAACACTGTACCTGTTCATCTGACAAAATTTCTAGGTTACTTTACACATTGTAAAAGTAGCAGCGCCACTTTTGGTTCATATAATTTTCAGGGGCAATTGCAGTTAAGTTTCAGAAACCAATTTTATGAATTATCATTGAAGCAGTGTTATTTTCAAAGTCAAAGAATACAGGAAACCAAAATTTGGAACTGGCTGTGCAAAGTGAAATGTCTGTGGGAAATGTAGTGTCTCAGGTTTAAGCTTATTGAAAATGGACAGAGGCAATCCTGAAAGATAAGTAATTGAACTAGTTCATTTTTAGCATTCAGAATGAAAATGGAAGAATAAACTTGTCTTTTCTAGCATGTACAGGTATGAATTGCAAAAATCAGACAAATAGTGGCATTCAATTAGTTGAAAAGAAAAAAAACCACACCACATAGAAAGATAGAGGAAAAGTGAACTGCTGCTCACCAGAAGCGTGTAGAAAGGAGGATCCAGTATTTTCCTTTCTAAATTTTATTTACTTTTTTCCCTCCTTGCTCCCATCTAATTTGTGTGGAAAAATCTGTCTTTTCCTTCTGAATGACAGAGCAAACCCCAAAGGAATGAAGGACCAGTCTTAGACAAGAGGATTAAGTTTTCAGGATTAAATTGGACAAGAGGAGGATTTAATTGGGAGAAGATACTATTGTTGCTTTAAATTTGTGGAGTGTCTTACAGTTGAAACAATAGGAGGGGCTGATACATGGATGAGACTATTAAACCAATCTTTTAGTTGACCTTTTGTCCTCCAGATGAATAGGGTACAAATGCATAATTTTCTCTTGGCTTTTAGCTGTCCAGGAATATTTGCCTCCATTCTGAAGGGATACATTTTACTTTTTTTAAAAAAGTTGACTCATTTTAAATCAAGTGCCATGCATTGGATTGTGTTTTAAAATTAAAACTAGCCCATTTAATTCTTTTCCATCTACAGACTTTATACGATACTGCGTATCTAACACTGTACAATATCAGCTTCACTTCCCTTCCTATCCTCTTTTACGGTCTAATGGAACAGCATGTCAGTGCAGACACACTCAAGAGAGAGCCTTCCCTATACAGGTAAAAATCATACATTATGCCCCAAAGTATATTATTCAATTGTGAGATCTATCTCTCTTGTAATGGAAGTCCTCAGGATTTCTGTACCACAATGTTGGAGTAGAACACCAGATAAAGTGCAACAGAAAGGTTGAAGACCATATGTACAGTCTATAAACTACAATAGACACATGTGGTTTAGTGCTCTGTTTTTCTTCTGGCCATGGGGAACAATATTTTAAAAAGAGAAAGCATACCATTTCTTCTATATACATGCTTTATTCTGAAAGAAAAGAGGACTGAGTGATAGAATTCTGTGCATTGTCCAACATTGTCCTCTGCATATTGTTGACACACTTCTGGGCATTGAAGTTGTGACAGGTTTAGATTCTTAGCCACTTGAAATACTTTTCTTGCCATGTAACTGCATGTAGCCATTTAAATTACGAACAATGCCCAGCCGCAAAACCAGTACGTTTCAGATAGTGGCAACAGTAGATAATTGAAGGGAAAACATTTTTTGAGAGAGGTAATACTAGATACTTAAAGGTTAATCAATTTAATCAATGCAGTGATAAGTTTTTAACTGTGAAATTGAAGAGGAATACAAGTTCTTATTGTTGATCCCTTTTTATTTTCTCTTCTATATTTTAAATGTTTTCAGTTTTGAAATGGTCATTCATAAGACCTTTCTGTTTTTTAAAAGCTGGTGGAGGTTATTTGGTCAGAAACGTTGGGGTTTTGATATTTTAACAGTTTATTGCTAAGCTGTTTTGGGCAATAGTGCAGTTGTTCTGGCTAGATGAGGCTGTTGTTGGCCAAATACAGTTTTGTACAGATTGTTGGCAATCTGCAGGGATGAAGTACTTCATATGGTCATCAGTCTTTAAAGTGCCTGTGGTGAAAGTATTGGTTGGTAATAAATGTGTCTGTAATTCAGGGTTTTCACTTAACTGTGTTCTGATTTACTCTGATGTATTTTATGATACATACCAAATTGATATATACTCATTCTGTGTGCAGGAATTAAGGTTTTAATATTTAAATTTCTTTTGTAATTAGAAGGTGCACACTAGTGGACAGTTCTATTGCAGCCCAATCCCTGCATTTTTGTTTTATGTGGGAAAACATTCAAGAAATACCATTTGACCTGAAGCTTCAACTCAACTTCAAAATCCTTGTTTCACATGTTCCACATAAAATGAATATTTCGTTACAATATTCTCTGTAAAAGCACCCCATAGGAAATAAAGCAAAGTCTCCAGAGACCTCTAGTGTCTCCATTTAAAATCTACAGTGGATCATCACATGCACAGCAAGTATTGGAAAACAGAAACCTTCTGTAAAAAGATTGAAAAATAAATGGGGGCAGCACAGAGGAATTTACCACACACTTGAAATAAGTAGAATTACAGGCAACAGTTAAAAGGGCTTAGAAAAATTAAATTAAAAATAATAATAAAGAGGAGACATTCAAAAAGGATTTGGATGTGAAGTGGTAGACAGTTGTCACATGGAAATGTGGTGGGTTTATATGCAATTCTTAATTGATTTTTCCTTCAAAAAACAGTGAGTGACATCTTTTGTCTGGGATTTTTGAGCATGCTGATAATGAATGTGTATATCTTATTTACACAGAGATGTTGCCAAGAATGCTTTGCTGCGCTGGCGTGCATTTATTTATTGGACATTCCTAGGAGTGTTTGATGCTGTGGTATTTTTCTTTGGTGCCTATTTATTGTATGACAACACAGTTGTGACCAGCAATGGACAGGTTAGTGTTGGGTTTGATCAATCAATCAAAGGTAATTTTTTTAATGTTGATGGTGCTATGAACATAGATTTAATTGTTTTCTTCGATGTTTCCAGCACAGGTAACTTTTATGAGTCATGGTGAGATAGATGGGTCATCTGTTTAGCAAAGTCTGAACTATGCGATAGGCTATGCTGTGTATCAGTAAATAGGCATAGGACTATATACAACAGAGATATGTGTCATAAATTCCAACTATTCCTTCAGAATTCACATAGTAACTTTTAAGTTTTATGCTTAACATGCATTTACTGAATATCTGATTAACATATCAAAAGGCTCTTGGTAGAGTAGTTATAAATGATCATAAAGGAGCTTAAATATAACAAGCTTTTTAATATTTTAATGATTTTTGACATATGGCAGCTTAAAATAATCTTATCTCTACTTGCTTTGCAGTCACATGAATGCAGATTTTAAGAACTTTTGCATTTTATTTATTTTACCCATTGATATTTTGGTCTATTTTATTTGTGTGCTTTTTTTTCTTTTTGCTACTTGCTTCTCTTCCTATCCTCAGCTAATGACAACCAGCACTCACATGGTAAGACTATTGTGGATTTGTCATGATATCCATTTCATCTTTCACTGTTCTTTAATTAAACTGTTAAAGAGCAGTTAAATATTTCCTATAATTATTTCAAAATATCACTTAAACCTATAGATAGAAATGTTCTTTATTGCTGCTTTGTAAGTGCTTAATTTCTATAGAGTATAATGTATATTGAGTTATATGAGGTGTGGTAAAGAACCATAAACTTTAAAAAATAAGTAGGCTTTTTGCTTCCTTGCTTTTTGTTATTTTGTTCTGTGCTTTTCTGTGACCTACATTTTGTTGCTGACTCTCTGCTATAGAAAATTTATTCCAGTTTATGCTATAAAGTGCTTGAATAGCTTTAGGAAAGACCCTTAAAGTGAGAGAGAAAATAAATTGCACATGATTTTCTTGCCTGTATGTAATGTACATGTTTGCTAGAAATTCAACATTTAAATAACAGTGAAGTACTGTGAGGGTGGTGAGGCCCTGGCACAGGTTGCCCAGAGAAGCTGTGGCTGCCCCATCCCTGGCAGTGTTTGGGGCCAGGTTGGATGGGGTTTTCAGCAACCTGGTCTAGAGGAAGGTGTCCCTGTCCATGGCATGGGGGTTGGAACTAGATCATCTTTAAGGCCCCTTCCAACCCTAACCTATGATTCTGTGAAATGAACTTCTAGTGTGTGAGAAAATATATATTAGCAAGATCTTTTAGAAGGACAGAGTGAATTTCCATTAGGCATACACTGGAGCACTTCTTTTTGTGGTACCATTACGCTCTATGTTAGGTGTTCAAAATTCTGCATCAGCTTATGTTTACTGTCCTGAAAACTAGACAAATTATACCTATGCAAAGTTTGTACTGCAAATATTCCGAGTTCTTTTTTGAAATTTTATTCTATTCCTGTTGCACACATTCAGTCAAATGCTTGGTAAAGCTCTAAAGCCAGACTAGTACCTAACTTCCAAATCGTGAATGTTTATATTTACAACTGGATACCCATGTTAATATTTGGTGCTAAAATGTGTTGTTGGAGACATTCTGACTCTTGAGTGTAGAAAATTCATCATTACTCAGCATGCATGATTGTGTGTGTGTATAAAAATTTATATAGAGTTGCAATTTTAGGCTTGAAAATGTTAGTGTTCAGGAATACCCAGAGATACATAGGAGTTCATACATGCATAAATGCTAGTTGGTGTTGATGGTTATTTCCAAGTATTGAAATTATGCTCACATTTGGAAAAAGTCAATGAAAGATCTGAAAGGTTTATCACAACAATATGTTACTGTAGAACAGAGAACAGGTTAAAGGGGCTGCAGGTAACACTAGAACCATAAATGATGTAAGATGATTCAAGCTAAGTTCTAAATTGTTAAAATGGGTGGTGAAGCAAAAATTTTTAGTTCCTCTTCCTGTCCAGAAACTAATTGCCTTTGTGGGAAAATCAGTAAAAAGTGAAGAAAGTCAGTATCTTTCATTTAAATTGGTGCCTGTATCAGACTGAAATTTACATACCGTTAAGCTTGCTTCAAAACATAAGCTGCCCCCAGGATGTTTCTCAGTATTTAGAAATTTGTTTGAAACTGTTTGCATGCTGTAGAGTGATATTACTACAATAATGGAAATGTGTACTTTTAATCACTGAGATTTACTTCATAAATGCCTGCCTTGGTCATTTCCTGGTAAACAAACCTAAGATGCCAAAGATTTATCTTCTATTAATTGTTCCTAATTTGTGGTACTGCTTTGTGTGAATGGTGTTTCGCTTTGGATATGACATCGTTGTTGGTGTTATTAAAACATAAAGTTAGAGACATACTACATAAGGAAGGAAAGAAGAGAAGGCACTGTCAAAGTACTTGCAGATTGTAAATGTCGTCTTAGCTTACCCATGTAATAATGTATTTCCCGTGTGTGGTTGGTTTTTTTTAAATATTCGGTGCAGAGTGGATTAAATGTAATTAAGCTGGTTTCAGAGATAGGTAGGAGAAACTAAGTTAAAAGGAATAATGGAATGGGAAATACAAAACAGTAGGAAGGGAGAGAGTTAACTAGAATGATGAACTGGAACATGCAGGATTAGCAAATACAGTCACAGGAGGAGGGGGAGAATTGGATAGGCTGGGAGCAGAGCATGGGAAAATATTTAATAAACTAGATGTTAACAGACATACAAAAGAATGATTCACAGCCTGAAGACAAGTAGCATCTTGAGATACTCGATGCTGAAGATACATTGTGAGGTTTTGTAACCCACACCATCCCATATTGCTCTGCTTACCTTTCTCTGTGCCAAATTAGCAGCTTTATGGAGCCTGCTGTCCCTTCGCTGTGACCTTATTTTTAAGACAAAAAAGTGGGTAGGTGAAGGGTTGGTTACAGCCCGATGCTTTCTGTCTAGCCTGACAGAGGCAGAGGAAGGTTGTTTCAATTTTTTTTATTTAATCTAGCAGCTTTTATTGGAAATACAGACTCATCTGTTCAGTATGCAGAAACCTAGAGTGACACTAGCCTGAGATGCCAGATATGACATGAGAGTATTGTAAAACTTAACTACAAGCAGACAGTCAGTAAATGGCCTAATTTGTAGTTCATGAACTAGATTCCTGTCCAGTTTTAACTGCACCGATATCTTTTTTAGGGCACACAAAATATGGTAGCAATGGCATGATCCTATAAAATTATCACATTACACATCAAAGTAAAAGGTCAAAATGCTGAAGGTTTTCTGCACTTCATCTTGTGTTCTATGCATTTGGTCACACATTGTGTAATCTTAAAATAATGAAATGGATACTCAGAAAAATTAATCTTTCAGCTGGTTATATGTTTATTTTTAAAATTAGTTTTAATATTTTTAAATTACTTCCCATTCCAAACTGGTTGGATTCTCAGCCTAGTTTCCTAGAGATTTCTGCCTCGTGGCTGGCTGTGGTCTCCATTCAGAGTTTTTCCTGCAGCAGCACTTTTGTGTGATCACTTGTTCATGTGGATCCCCTGTCATCTAATACTGGGTGAGCTCATATAGAATAATGTTGATGGGAAGGGACTCTGGAGGTGATCCAATTCAACTTTATGCTTGGTGTGGGACTAATTAAAATCAAGTTGCTCAAGGCGTTGTCTAGTCTTTTTCAAGTTTTGAAAATCCCTGAGAATAGAGATTCCATAACCTTCCTGGGCAACCTCTTCCTATGTCTGCCTCCATAGTGAAAAAAAATCTCCGAAATCCTAAGCAGAATTTTTCTTGTTGCTGAAGAGAGGTTTGTTGCAATTCTTCATCTTTGTAGTTGTTCAAACGTTTGTGGGCAGCTACTAGGTTGTTCCTTAACCTCTATCAGACACAAGTCCCTTGGCCTCTTCACAGGAGAGCTATAGACAGCTAACCACCTTGGCTGCCTGCCAGTTGATCCTTCCGTATTTTTTTTTTTCACTTCTTTCCTGAACTGAGAGGCCCAAAACTGGGCATGGTGTTCCAGGTTCAGCCTCACTATAGTCACATAGATAGGAGTAATAACCTTTCTTCAGTGGCCATGTTCCATCCAATACAGCTCAGTTTGCAGTTTCTGTTATGTATATAGAGAGCATGGTATAGACTTGTATCCAACCTGGCATCCACTGTAACCCCACTGCAACTTCCTTTTTAGCAGACTCACTGCTCAGCCAGTCAGTTCTAATATATGGCAGTGCTCCTCCATTGGTCTAAAACTTAGCATTTTTCCTTATTTAATTTCTTAAGATATATGTTAGCCCACTTTTCAAATCATTGTAGATCTCTCTGGATTGAAACCCTGCCATTCATTATGTCAGATATTTACTATTTTTGTATCACCTGGCAATTTGATGTTCCCTGTGTTACCATCGAGGCCACTAACAAAGATATTCAACAGTAGCAGCCCCATTATCAGTTCCTTGTGTGGTTCTGGTATTGCCAGCAGCCACCTAAACATCAAGGACATGGATCATTAAACTTTTGAGTCCGTGGTTCAGCCAGTTCTTAGTTTGAGCTGGGCTTCATCTGTGAGTTTCTTCCTCTATATCCAAGTAATGCTTTTATGCTACCCACTTGCTGCCTGCGCATATTATCATCTCTTGAATGCTTCCATTTTGCCTTTTTGTTCATTGAGAAACATCTTGCTCAGCCAAGTAGGTGGTCTTCTGAAATTCCATATCTTCCTGCAGAAGAGAATTCATGAGATCACAGCAGCTGTCTCTTTCAAAGTCATTCAGCTGTTCATTCAGCTCTCTTGGGCACCCTTCTCTCTCGGGGTGCAATTCCTGAATCAGACAAAGTCTCTCCTCCTAAAGTGCACTGTCCGAACTCCATTGCTTACTTTCCTAACACTTCTCTAGATCCTGAACCTGGTTATCTCTTAGCTGCTGCAGTCCAAGCAATCCTCTGTGACCATTTTCACAGGCAGTTCTTCCTTCCCTCAGCATTAATGATAATTCCTGCCCACTTGAAAAGCTGAAATGTTTTTATTTCATTATGCAGGTGTGGAGAAGATCAACCACAACTCACAAGTGTTTTATCTTAAAACCTATGTAGAATGTTTATATACTTACATGGCTTTAATAGTTAGCACATGCTTTCTTCTTCTGTTACTCATCTGTATAACATGCTGTTGAACCTCCAAGAAATTGTGGCGTACCAAGGACACAGAGAAGGGAGATCAGAGAAAAGATGATATCAAAGAAGATTGATGAAATTACTCCGGTTCATTTGTAAATCTCAGTGATTTATTAACTGTGCTACACCTGATTTTAATTAGGAAACATAACTGAACTTCAGGTTGAGTGCATCAGTTGTGAGTTTTTTTCCTGTCTGTATGAAATCCGAGGTGTGTACACACAAGAGCAAGAAGTGAAAACATTTTGCACTGGATAGATCATGTAGGATTTCGGTGTTTTTGCCTAACTGTGAGTTCCTGATACAAAGCAATACATAGTTTTAGGACGTTTATTCTGGACAGTTCAGGTAGTAGACAATATTACCTATAACTGCTTTGGACCATTTTTTGTAGATGTTTGGAAACTGGACCTTTGGGACACTGGTGTTCACTGTGCTTGTATTCACGGTTACATTGAAGGTAAGGTATCCAGTGACATTTTCTTAGGGCTTGTTTTCTGATTGCTGCTTACTTGTATCGGTTTCTCTCTCTGACATACATTGTTGTATTAGTTTAAATTAGTTTAAATACAGATTTTGCTATCTGTGCTTTCGTAAGTGTGCTCAAAACCAAAAAAGTTTCTTAGCTAATTCTATGTAGAATCATTCTCTTTTTTCAAAGGGTGTCATTTTATTTCATCTCCTGCTGAGTATTCTGTTGCTTCTAGATAGTAACAGCACCATATGATCTCACTTGTTTTTTGTCAGCTTGCACTAGATACACACTATTGGACGTGGATAAATCACTTCATGATCTGGGGATCACTGGTATTCTACGTTGTCTTTTCTCTGCTCTGGGGAGGAATTATTTGGTATGAACCCTAATATAAATTGCATTGCAAAAGTTCTTTCAGACGTAAAAGTTGTTACATATTTCACCTTTTTGTCCCAAACAGAATTAAATTTAGTGTTTATATACTGCAGAACTCCAAATAGCAATCACATTTTAAGCACATCTGTAACGATAATTAGAGAATGCTCAGTTCTTCTTTTACTGTCTGCTAAAATATTCTTAAGGAAGAATATAAGGAGAAGAATACCAGATATCATACTGCCACTGGGGCAGCCAAAAGCAGTCCAAAGGCTGGTTCATGGAGCTAAGGCAAAATGTCACTGAGTAGGTCATGTCTGTGCAGCTTCTACCTACCTTCTGGGCTTATCTTGGAGAGAGCTATCTTTAGCAGTCTCAATTAGAGCCAGGGAGCAGTACTCACGCTGAAGTGTGGATAACCAGTTGTGCTTATTATTGGTGCCCTTATTTAGCAAAGCAGATCTACTGTAGATGCCTGGGCACCTACTTGTTCTACTGTTGGTCAGAAGCTTTGTGAGAATTAGTATAAGTCTTGCACATAACCACTTGAAAGTGTTGGGGTTTTTGGTTTGTGTGTCTTTGTAAGTGAGAGGCAGCATGGGAGGGAGGATAGAGCCTATTTCTTGCAGCCTGGTATACAAGAGGAAGGTAGTTACCTCTCTTAGATCTGCTTTTGAGAAAACAAGGATGGATGAACTCCCACAGACTGGGAAGTTGAAGTATTTCATCAGTGTCATAATTGTTACATTTTAGATGGCCAGTCTTTGTGTACTGAAATGTACTATCTGTTTAATCTTTTTCCTACTAGGCCTTTTCTCAATTATCAGAGGATGTATTACGTGTTCATGCAAATGCTGTCTAGTGGTCCTGCGTGGCTGGGTATAATTCTGCTCATAACTGTCAGCCTTCTTCCAGATGTTCTCAAGAAGGTCTTTTACAGACAGTTGTGGCCTACAGCAACAGAAAGAATCCAGGTAAAAATATTTTTCATTGTGAAGTTAGGTTTTTTGTATCACAAGTCTCTAATAGTTAGTCCTAGTTCAAGGTTAGAGACAAGATTAGAGCAGAGGTTTGCCATCTGTGGTATGTATCACCGGTTCCATACCAGCCACTTCTGAGCAGTATGGTGAAAGTCACTGCCTGTTACTTACATGGTGGTATTTACCTGAATCCTGGGGCAGCCCCTGTGCCTCTGTACCAGCAACCACAGGGAAGTAGCTGATGCAGATGGTGGGAGACAGATAAATGGCTCAGCACTGTTATTATTGAACACATCTAGAGTTTATACACTTAAAATAAATGTGATGAGTATATAGAAAGTTGGTAAGGAATACATAGTAAACTTATGCCAACATTCATATTGCATGATCTGTGCATACTTTTGTAGCAAATTATTTTATGCTTACACTATGCCTGTTAAAACTACACATGTATTAAAACTTACTCATATTTATTAATATTTTTTTCCTTTTTTATACTTCAACTCACACTTTACCTCTTCTGATACATTATTTCTACATAAATGTGCCTTAACATGCCAATGGGAAGAGTATTTTAAAATCTGTTGCCTCGTTTCTTCTCATCAGCCCAAAAGGAGAAACTACTGTGTAAATACAGGCCTGCTCTGCTGAGGCTGAAAGGGAAGCCAGATTCTGTGGGAAGCATGGTACTATGCTGGGCCATCAAACCAACTGCAATAGAAAATGTTACCTGTATTTTTGACCCCAGCAAACTTTCATATATGTGTTTAGAAGGTGAAGGACAGTATAGGTGTTGAACCTAAAACTTAATGTTACTTCCCTTGCCTTTTTCAGCCTATCAACTGCAGCTTGTAGGTTAAAATAATGAGTTACCAGCAACTCTTTCTGTAGGGATTAGTTAGCATTTTGATGTTTATTTGAGAAGATACTTTGTATAAAGAGGAAAGGAATAAAGGAACTTTACTTCCAAGGAAGGTAAAATTTCCCCTTTGGCAAAGGTAAAAAATTCTTCCCTCATATCTGCAAAGTAAAAGCCCTTGCCATTGTTTTGTATTCCTTGAATGCACAGTTGTGAAAATGCCACACTTCAAAGAGGACAGGAAAGAATAAACAGCAAAAAAGCATTCACAGGCAGATCAGCATTTAGTGGTTGTCTGGTTTGCCATATATTTTTTTTCTCTTTGTCATGTATGTTATTTGTGGAAAAAGTTGATCTCAGTTTAGGTTCTGCATGCTTTAAAGTGTAATGAGAGAAAATGGGGATGGGTTAATGCAAAGAAACAAGCTAGCAAACAAAAGCCCAAGCAAAGCTATTACAGCATTTTTTACAGATATTATATATTAATTCTGGAAAATGAATCAATTGTAAAGCAGACCTTGGGCTTAACACTGGCAGTATTCATTTTTTAGTATTTAGTAGAAAATCAATGACTTTTAACCAGATATATCCCTTGTGTTTCTTCTTCCCTCTCTGTTTCTTTCTGTCTTCCAATCTGCTTTGTCTAAATAACTGCTACCTTGCTTTAAACATAAATGATGCGCACGGTTACTTCCTACAACCTCCTGGGGAAATCAGACTAAGCATCAGTGCCTTTCTGTTGAGCAGTCCACCATCTTTATGCTTTCTCAGACTTCAAGCAGTCTAAGTTTCTAATGGAACAAAAGGTGACTTTTTTCTGCCTTTCTGCATGCTTGGCCATTTCATTCAAAGGACAGTGAAAAGTTTATCATCAGAAGTTATTTACCATACTCATCTCCATTTCTGACTCATGTCAACTATGTTTTGAAAAAGAATAGTTGTTTTCTTCTGTCTATCTCAAAGACTCCATGAATCGTTGTCACAGTCTGTCACTGTCACTATCATTTTTGTCACTGTGTTTTACATAGTGTTTCTGCCTCAAGAATCTAGGCTTCTTAGATCCCCATTTTAATCATTGGTCTGTCTGTAGGTGAACGTATGACACATTTGCACTGTGCCAGAGTACATGGAATAGTTGCCACACAAAGAAGTGATAATTCTGATTATGTTGATGTTACTAATGTCATACAGAAAATGTGTTACTAGAAGCAGTTTAAGCTATCTTTGGAATATATTAACATATCTGCTCTGCTGTGATAAAAGGAAATGCAACATTTTTATTAATAAATTATGTCCAGCATGAATTTTGAAACTGAGCTTTTCTTGTATTCCATTTTCTGAAATTTTGTGCTTTTTCTAGAAAGCAAGCAGCTCAAGATTCAGAAGTATATGATGATATAACATAAAAGTAGGAGAAATGCTAGTAAATCTTGGCTTCTCTACAGTCTGCAAGAAAACTATTTTTGACTTAATACTAGGAGACGTTGGTTTCCATTGCAGATTTTATATCTTTATTTTTTAACTGGTTAAGATAAGGTAGATATTTCCTCCTTCTTTCCCCTTTCAAAAATGTATAGCTAATAAAAGTCACTGTAATTATGTAAGTCAGGGGAAAACACACGAAGTTTTTTTCACTATTGAAAAATCTGGCTTAAATTGGCTTTTAAGTGCCTTCAGATTGGTTTGAACGGGGCTTTTAAGTAATTCTTATGCTTCTATATTTTTCTCTTTTTTTTGAGTACTCCGGTGTGTGGTGGGTGATAGTTAACCATCATTATCATTCAGAGGTTGTTAAACACTCCCAATTATAGTTCTGGGGGTTTTGAGAGAGCTTTTCAGTTATATGTATATGTATACACACACACAAAGATGTGTGTGTGTGCACGTACATGTAAGTACATACAAGTATACGTGTATATATATATGTGCATGTATATTTATATATATATACACACATGTATGAACTGCTGTATTTCTTGGGCTAAAACATTAATTCTGCAAAAGCTTTGGAGGAATCTGTTGCCTTCTGGTAATTCTGGTCAAAATCTGCTCGTTTCTAATACAGGTAGTCCCAGCGACTCTTTGGCTCAAAGAAACAAGCTGAATTTTGTGCTATAACTGGGAACTCTGCAGCTGTGAGGTTTCTTTCAGCCTTTACTTTTAAAAAGCAATAGGGTATTCTTTTATATATCCAATCTATATTAATTGGTTATATTTCCTTTTTCTTTATTCTTCTTTCACTAATAGCAGAAGCTCAGAAGAATTTATATTAGGGAAAATATAAATTCACTTTAACTTTTCCTCTTTTTATGATTATCACATTGACTGACCGTGTTTCAGCAATCCCAAATATTCTGTAGCTGAAATACCAGGTGTTTAGATTCTGAGCTGTAAATAACTTCTGTGCTTTCATCCCTTTTTAAGAAATACTTTTTGCTTCTCATTGATTGTTTTTTTAATTACTTTCACTTCAGCCACAAGATCAGCCCGTCAGCCTCCTTATGAGATTTCTACCCTTTGCTGCGCTTGGGGAAACCCAAAGTGGTCCTTTTGCCTGGGGAAGCCTCTCTGGGGATTCATTATTCTTCTGTTCCTCTTAGAAAACTGGTCACCAGCAAACTGTTGCCTTTGTCATGTGTCAGGCTCCTCTTCTATGGAAAACAAAGAGATAGATCTTGCTGTTGCAATATTTGAATCCCATGGGAGAAGCTAGCTTGGTAACTCCCTGCCCTCTCCCCATGGTGAAATGCCAAAGCTATCAGTCAGCCATCATTAGCACTGCCCCATCACCTCCCCAACCAGTCGTTCTGGGGAGAAGCGAAGTGGGACATCTGATCATTAATTTGGAATCGACTTGGCTTCATCATACCCCAAGTACAGGTTATTGTCAAAGGGGAAGGACAGCCCACAGTATTTAGTCATGGTACAGTTAAGTGCTTTTGAGAGTAACTAAGTATTTTTAACAGAGTTTAAAATGAACTAGAAACATCTTCAGAGGGGCTCAAATGATAATCTTAGTATCAAGGATCAGAAACCTTGTTTTACACAGGATAACCTTTCCATTTTAAATGTCAGAAAATCTATCACTTTTACAGGACTTTGCTACAATAGTAACATTTGTACCAAATGGTACAGTTCATTCACATTTCCCTCTTGTATTCAGCGAGAGTCTTACTGTTTTTCCTCATCCTTGCAGAAGAATATGAGACATAAAACAGCCCTAAATGCACTGGTGAACAGCGATGGGCCACTTCTTGAAGGAAATCTTTCAGCTTCCGAGCCATAATTAGATCAAAGCTAGGTAACAGTACTGTACGTGTTGCCAGTTTGGGTTAATTTCTTTTGAACTGTGCTATTTTCAAATCAACTGTTTCCTCCAGAGTTTTTGATGTACTTAATCAATATTGATACAACATCATTATGTTTTACTTGGAGAGCCTAGTTTTTGCAAGAGATGTTCCATGCCACAGGTAAGATCTTTTTGTCTCAGACACTTACTTGGGTAAGGCAAAACAATGAATCCATATACCCATATTAAGGTCTTACAAATACATTATGTTATGTGTAGGTGTTGTGTGACATTTCTTCTGTAAGAACTGTGGTCGCCATTGCAGACTGTACTCACATTACACCATGGTGTAGAATACATAAAGTCAGAAGTAATTCTAATACACAAGCAGTTTTTTCCATCACCTCTCATGGTCTTGAATACATATATAGACCAAATACAGACAGTAAAATAGGAAAATAACCATGCAAAAGAAAGTGAGCTGTGACTAGGACCCTGGGTCAGATACAGAGACTGGGGCTCTATATCCAGTAGTATCTATCACCTAGTAATGTATCTATATAGAGCAGTGCATTGGTGCATCACTGCCTCGGATCACGAGAGAAGGGTGGTAGTCTTGCCAAATACTTGAGAAACCAGCACAAGTAATGAGCTCCTAATTCCTCCAAACATTAGGGCAGCAGAATGAAGTTCTCTGCTTTACCTCATCTCCTTGCCATGCCACTGGTAACACCAGTGGGTATAGGTAAGAAGGTACACTTTTTATGCAGATACATTCCTACCTGGGTACCGTATCTGCTTCAGTCACTTCATGCTCTCCTGACCCCAGAAGCAGCACACGAAGGATTAAGTGAAGGTATAAAGTTCCAATATTTGGAGGTGACGGGTGCAGTGTAATGTGCTGGTATGGGCTGTGATGCTTCACGGTAGTCGAAGGGTGCTTTTGATTTACTTTTAATAACTGCTAGACAAATAGTGGTAGAAGAACTCAGCTTTCTTGGGCAACTTCAGGTATGCTTGCCTTGGAGCTATGTGTAGAAAACCCATTATTTTATTTTTAGAAATACACGTGGTAACCAAAATGCTTCACTTTTTAGCTGGAAGAATAGGAAATATAGTTCCCATACGGTGTATGAATACTCCCTCCAACGTTTCCAAAACAAAGTCTGCTATTCTGTTACCTATCTACATTTTTCTGTATTGATGTTGGCGTTTGGTCTATATGTGTGTTTAAAAGAACCCAGGCCTTACCATTAGTGAGCAGTTTGGTGTACTTTACTGACTTTTCCAAGAGTATCCCTTGTAAGAGTTTTCTGATTGCTCTTGGCTATGCAAAAGTATTGTTTCAAGCTTGTGATTGGCTTTAAAAGTGTGATATTAAATTCTCAGTCAAACTTCTCTAACTTCTATAAGCTACATCATTGACATTTCCTTTGTGATTTTGTCCCTTTTGCTCCTGTGTTGCTGTTAACAGGAAAGGAGGAAGGTGATGATCAAGATAGAGGATTAACTGGCTTATATAGCATTTATGGAGAGTGTGATTGATAACACTGATTTAAATCATGTTTATAATGCATTTTTATCTTAAATACCATCCTGTAACCTCCATACCTCTATACCTGGAAACTATTTGTGCGTTCGGTATGAAGAATTAGATAAACTGATGAGGGAAAGTGCTGTGCTAATTTTCTTTTAGTTCATGAATATGTTCCAGGGTCTTGTCATGCGGCTGTGGTGTTACTGTAATCCCAAGTATTTCCTGAGTGGAAGTGCTGATTCTGCCAGTGTGGAGTGATTATGTGGTACCTATAAATTTTTATGGACAATTACGCCAAAATAGCGTAAATTGGCTGCTACATGTAACCTAAGCAAGTCCAAAATCAGATACTGCTTAGAAGTACAAATCAAGTGCACTAAACCCCTGGAACTTTCATCTATTAACACAAACTGACTGTAAAGAATTCTCTTTGGAAGTACTGGGCAAAGTACTTGAATCTATTCTGTTTTAAAATTCTCTGTAGGAAGTCCTGACTAAAGATATTCAGAGATAAAAAAGATGTGCCAGGAGAGATTGTGAAATGAAATACAAACCTGATTTAAAACAGTTCAACTTGAAAGCAGTCCTCTGTGTCTTCATCTGTTCTCTAAAGAGCCCATTATCAGGTTTAGAGATTATGTGTAAAATTAAACCTGGTTCTGTAGGTCTTAATATAAAACTAATCATGTTGAAAATGGTTGATTGCTCAACATCATGAGGGGTTATAGCTTTACATGAAACAAATAGCCAGAGTGTCAATTTAGTGAAAGGCATTATTATACCAAGGCCACAGTGGCCCTAAGAAAGAACACAACTGTCGACTTTTAGCTCCAAAATCATTTATTTACTGTGTATATGTTTTTTCCCCTTTAACAGGATGCATCGAGGCACTGTCAGGAGCACGTCTCGGAATTCACACCTCTTGCCTGTCTGAAAAGCCCAAGATACAGGAGCAGTGACTGCAGCAGTTCCCCAGCAAGAAGGTCTAATTCTCATTCTAAAAAAATGATGTTTACGCACTGGAGAGGCATTGATTATTCAGTACTTCCATCTGTCTTTGGCTATTCAAATAGGCATTGCCGTCCCAGTGCAGGCTACCACTACAGTGGGTCAGGTTTGGAAACGTCTGTATGACAGAACACCAAGTCAAGCCTTTAAAAACTATTTATTTCTTTTTTCAGGAAACAAATATGTCACAGAAATACATTAAACTATACGTGGCTTTTGCTGTCTGAGGTAGTGTTCAGACAAGCAGGATCAAGAGCTAGAAGTATGAACCCTTCCAGGCCAATAGGCCCCTTTTTATGTTTTGAACTACTGGAGCAATGAACAATCTGCACAGTCTGGTACTGTGAGACTGGTAGCACTAAAAGTTCTCTTCATCCTGTGTCAAGACTTTTGTGCATTTACTGCTTCTGTCATCTTTAGTCATTGTCTTTGTTACTTGAAGTGTATAGTTTCAGTCAGCGACCTACATTTTGAGTTCAACAGGTTTAATTTTCAGCCAGAAGCAATGACCTCAGTTATCTCCAATGAAAGTCTCCTAAATCATACTTAACAAGTGCTGTTTCTGATTTTCCTCTGTCCTTTTTCTTTCTTTGCTCTTTCTGTAGAACAAACTGGTGTTTCCTCTGTGCAAATCTGCTTTCAAGAAACACTCTCTAATGCTCACTTCCTTGTAAGTGGCCAAATCAGGGCTATGTCTGGTTTTCAGTTAGCTTTCCCCTGTAGAAAGATAGGCAAAACAATCCTTGTGTGGATTATGTACATGCTGTATGAAGTCAAGTTGGCTGTTAAGTAGGTAAATATCATCAGTGTTGGTATCTACTTAAAACCTGAATGTAAGCATTTGGCCTAAAAGGTCTTTGTGAATTTGTCATAGGTGCAGGTTACCCAGCATTCCCCCTTCCTCTCCCTGTGATTATAAAATAGGCATAGCCAAAAGCATTACATATTAAACCCTTTAGAACACATTTATTTCTTTAAAAGAAGAAAGGCTATTTTTCCAGATAAGCGGCTCTTACTATCTGGATTCATCCTCTTAATTTTGATGTAAGTTTTTTGTGTGTGTATGGTTAAATACTGGCTAATTGGCTTGATTAGATGTATTGCAAAGCACGCAACTGTTAACCTCTGCAAGCAAACCACAAGGTGGCACACGGCTGTTTATGAACAGTTAAACCGTAGTTGTGGTATAGGAACTCGTTTGACTGCAAGGATTCTAAGTGACTTTAAGAATGACAGCCAACTTGCACTTTCTCTGCTACGTTTATGTTATCCGGCACTAATTCAAGTATTAGCTGCGTCCTTGTCTTGTTGCTTTAGTCCAGTGTTTTATTTTGGGGTGCAGAAATATCTGAAGGAGTAATCTGATTTCAGTCAATTTCAGCCTGGTGGTTAGTACTGGTTAATGACCGTAGTCATTATTAGATACCTCTGGGAGGACATTAGCTAGAAAGCTCTTTCAATGTGAAAAGAAAATATTTGAAATCAGAGCTGCAGCCTTTATTGGAAGACCTGGCCAAGAGATTTTTAGCTGTATTTTGAATGGACCAGGGAGACAGAGAAAAAATTTCCCTTTTGTGTTTAAAGAAACCCCATAACACCAAAACAAATAAAAAACCACAATCAAAAAAGCAGAAGCAAAATAGTTTACTTCCTAATTTACTTTTCAATAAAAGAAAAATCAACTTACTAGGAAATGTTCTTCACAATATTCTGGGTAATTTTCACATTGAACAGTGAAATATTATCAAAATGGCCTGGGACAAGCAGAGATTGTAGAGTGAGACGTGAAATTTTCTGTATACCAAAGAGAAGAGAATTTAAAGAAGTGTAATGGGGAGCACCACAGCTGAAGGTATTCTTACCATTTAACATGTAGCATTTTTAAGTTTCAAACAATGTCCTCATAGCAGTATCATTTTGAAATACATACATGTGTGGGTGCGGGTATGTGTACATGTACTTGCCATTGCAGACTTGAATGTGGGTCAGTTAGAACCGTCCCCTACATAAAACACTGGTGTATATATTTTTAAGAAGTTAATATGGCTATAAATTTTATACCAGTAGCAGTGACAAATTTCTTGTGTGTAGTTAACAAATTATTTGTAATGTATTTTTTAGAAATCTTAAAATTGCCTTTGCACTGAAATATTTTTCATACTGTAGCTATTTATAAATCTGTTTTACGCATACATTTGTTAACACACCATTTCTATTTTTTTGAAGTATATGTTTCGAAGGCTTTTTTTATACCTATGAGTTTTTGGCCACTTCGATTTAGCTTAGCGTGGAGTCGTGGCTGAATGTTAAAATGCTAATGAATGTCACATGAGAAAAGCAGGTCTGCTGCTCTGCCAGTCTCACCCAAGCTGTTGATGTTCTGTTGGGGTTTGCAATAGCAGAGAGGAGAGCGCTGTACTTCCAGCGCTGTGCTACTACTGCTGGCTTTTTTACTCTCTAGAGCCTCCTGCCTTTTTACTTGTCTGAGTTCCATCTTTTAGCCTTAAATGAGATTTTTTTGCTTGATGTTTTTGAAAATGCTGCATTCCTGTTCTGCCTACTAACAAGGCAGTTCATTGCAAACTTCATGTAGCCCTGCACTTCGAAATTACTGCCATTACTGAGGCTGAAACACCTCTATAAGTGCTTGGGAAATTTCAGTTAAGCATGTCATTTGACAGGGGGGGTGGGGAGAGAGAGAAAGAATGCTTGAATTTAAGTGTAAGTTTCTGCTTTGATTTAGCAATACTTTTACCTTGAAAAGTTGGTACTGTTTGCGTGTTAAAATAGACCGTTTAGTGGAAAAAAACCCCATAAAACATCGACTGGGTTTCACTTGATGTGCTTTTGCTTCAGTCCCTGTTACTATTGCCATGCAAACCGAGTCCGCTGCAGCAGCCCGTGTTACCTGGGAGTTCCGTTGTAAATGGATCAGACGATACAAAGATGAACAAATAGAAGTTAGATCAAAATGTGCTAGAATGTTTTATTATGGCTGGGACCCTGAAAAGAGACAGATTTTTATGTGTTGAAATTAATTAAAAAATTAAAGGGGAAAAGTATAAAAACTTACATAACTTCCTAACTTGCCTTGTTTAAACTGTTGCAGCTTTAACAGCATAGTGTCTCCATAACTGCTTCTATAAATGTCTTGAAACTGGTAAGCGCTAACCAAATGTACGTGACGACTTAGAAAGTATTTCAAGCTTTTCAGCCACTGAAGTTCATATATTCCCACAGTGGCTTGTGGCAAAAGGTCTTTTTTGTTTTACCATAAATAATAATTGTTTGTTCAGCCACTTAAATGTAAAAGCTTCCAGTTTACTTTCTTGCTTGCATTAGCCTGTTTGTCTTGACCCAACTGGCTTGCAAATGTGAAAGGAAACAAAAAATCTCTTAGTGGAGCAACTGCACTACTTTTCTTTTGGAAGCCAGTGGGATCATTGTGCTCATGCTACTGCCTGATAAAAAGGCTTTAATGGAAATTTGTGAAAGTATTTTGGAAGTGAAAAGTACGTGATTCTACTTTGCAGGCTAATCTAAAAATCCATTTATAGAGCTTTAATTTTTTACCTTACGAAAATCCACAGTTTTAACCTGCGTTGTCTCCAACACACGCTCTGTGCTGTGTACACGCTGCAGTTTAGATGATGTCCTTTCATGACTAACGTAAAGTAGAATCTGCGGAAGATGCTGTATGGGAGCTGGGGGGTAGTTCTCTGTGCATTAAACATAACAGATGTCTGTAGTCATCGGCACCAAATACTGACACTTATTTTTAATTGTACAATTATAGGTGCATTTATTTGAAACTAAATCAGCCTTCAAATCAAATGTTTAGATTATCCTGTACCACTTGGTTTATTTGATTTGAAGAGTCAGTGTGTGAATACATTACTGTAAAGTTTCTTTTCAGTGCTATTTTTAATGTTTATTTCTGTAGATAACCAAATATAACTTGTTTATACGCAGTCACATTTTGGATCCTTATGTAGAATATATGAGGAGGAGAAAAGAATCTGCTTGCAATAAACACAAACATTCAAGACTGGTTTAAGATTACTCTCGAGTAATTAAAATCTAGTATGAATATGAGATGGTTTCATATTAGTCTGTAATAAAATGTAAGTACATAACAGAAAATGGAATGAGTGTTTGATTCTGTTACTGTCTATGCTTGCAGTCACATTTATTATCAGTGTCTATGTAGTCAGCTGATAAAACAAGCTAACAAGAAGGGAAATTTGGAGAAAGCTGGAACGTGAGCAGTGCAGGGGGGTTGTGGCAAAGGAATTGGTGCCAGTCCAGGAGAGCTTTGCTCCTCCTGCATAGACTGGGTAAGGACAAAAGTTCTTTGCAGACTAAACCTGTGAGCTACACACGTGAAGATCTGTTTCCTGACGGTTCTGCTGTGCAAGGAACCCAGAGCTATTTTCCCTTTGTGCTTGCCATCTGAGTTGGTAGTGGTGTTCACAGGCTCTTCCAGAAGAGGCTGAGTGCACAGAAATGCCATCACTGAGTTCCGTTTGGCGTTACAGTACTGTGGGTTTTCAGTTGTGTCAAAACCGTTACAGACCCCACTGTGCATTGACATGGTCGGGCTGAAGGTACCCTCAGCAGCCTCTGCAAAGCCACTCAGAGCGGCAGGTGCCTTCCGCTTCCACTCTGAGGCTGTGTAGAATCCTTGGGCACCTTGTACCTTGATTTCGTGCTTCCCATAATAAAGATTTCAGAGGAATGGGTTTGTTTGTATGAACTCTTTTATCCAGACAATAGGAGCATACCGGACCCATCTCCCTTTTGTACATCAAGAAAACCTGTGTTTGTACTGAATGAGCTTCTGCAGAAGGTAGTTTGAGGGGAAAAGGTAAAAATGGAAGATGATTTTCTCTTTGTTCATGCAATGAAGGAAAAAGAAAACGCATAAATTGCAATTAGATAGAAATACTAAATTTAAACTGGTTTTGGAAAAAAAAAAAACCAACAATCCATGTGATGGTGCATCTGGATTTCAGGAGGAACACAGTAGCAAGGGGAACAGATGACCTTATAAGTAGACAACTCTTTATTTTACATATACAAATACGTTTTGTTTATTAAAGGAGAAAAGGAGAGCAAGCCAGTGGTTTCTGAACAGTCTTCTAAACTGAATACCTTATGTTTTCCTTCAGCCCATTAAATTACGCTCTTTTAGTAAGTGATGTTGTAAAAATAATGAAAACTTTCTTACATTACATACATTTTTAAGATCCATTTTTTCCTGCACTATGTGCAATACTGCTTATAAAACCTTTACTGAAAGTTATTTCTGTATGAAGTGAGATAGGTTGGGAGACCAACTGAAGTTTCTTGGGTTTGTTTTCTGCATATTCCAATTGCCTCAGGTGATACTCTACAGGAATTTAAAAACAGTGTTTGACCAAGTTGCTCAAAGCCCCATCCAACCTGGCCTTGAACTTCCAAGCCAGGCTGGATGGGGCTTTGAGCAACCTGGTCTAGTGGAAGGTGTCCCTGCCCATGGGGAAGTCCTGGTTCCAAGCCCTGGGGGTTGGAACCAGATGATCTTTAAGGTCCCTTCCAACCCAAACCATTCTGTGATTCTGATGAGGCTTTGTTGGTGCATCCATTTCCATTACACAGACTTACAGATCTTTTAATTTTGATTTCATTCAAATGCTAAAGCATAAATTGTAGCCATTCAGAGGCTTCACTTACATGGGGAAGTGATAAGCATGAAGTGATAGTACAGGGACAAAACCAAATACAGCCATTAAATCATTTCATTATGCAGAGCAGTTCATTAGATGCCTAATGTCCCCATCTAGGTTGAGATGTGTTTACCAGAGAATTACAGTGTGTGATCAGTTCTGCAGTAAATTAATAGCGATGACTCTTAACAATTTAAGTGGTTATTTTCCATTTAAAGGAGACAAATAGGAGTAATATTCAATTTTAAACCACCAAAAGGTTTGTTGTTGTTTTCCATTATTAATTTTGGTTAAGAAACCTCATGGTACATTAAGATTTTAAAAATGACACAGGATGCAGTGTCTTGCTAGGCTCCGAGGCTCCCTGATCAGATTGTATCAGAAGAATTGTTAACATCCAGTCTTCTTATTTAATGTGGGAAAACCTGATGTGCTGCTTGTTCCTAACAAGGAAAGCAGTGTTAACAGTTGTTCAAAAAGCACATCAACACTTCCTTACCTTCAGATTTTAAACATACTGTGTAAAGATACCTCACACTGAAACATTAATTTAATTTGAAAGATATATCTTGCAATCTAATAAACACTTGAGTTTTAGAAAGGAAGGGTGACAAGTCCTGGTCCAAGGTTGTTGAAGACCATCAAGCTGACTTTATTTCAGAAAGTACTTCCAATCAGATGTACAACCATAAGGTAAACCTCTAGAGAACATTCTTCTTAACAAGAGATTTTACTCCTAAAGCTGATAAATCTAGTTGAAGTCTTTGTGATCGTACACAATTTACAGTCTTTTGCTGCCATCTGCATGGAAAAGTTGAATTCATGGTATTGCAGCAAAGAGCTTTGAATGTGCATCAGTTAAAAAGATTCTGTAAATCACAGTACCAGTGCTGGCTAAGTCAGCTGCCTAAATATAGTAAGTCCTACTATAGCCATTTCAAGGGTATGGGGGAGAGAGGGGGGAAGGGTGATGAGGTTCTTATTTCTTTGTCGTAAAACTAAGCAAAAGGTGACTCCCAGTCTCTCTCATGCAAAACTGAACATCCTGAGTTGGAAGGGACCCATGAGGACCACAGAATCCAGCTCCAGCTGGGGCAACCCAAAAGTTAAGCCATGGATCTAAGAGTTGTCTGAATGCTTCTTGAACACCAAGAAGCTTGGAGCCATGACCGCTTCTCTGGGGAGTTTGTTCCAGTGCTTGACCACCCTCTCCATGAAGAACTTTTCCTGATACCGAGTGTGAACAGCTTTAAGCTGCTCTCCTGCACCCTATCATGAGACACCAGAGAGAAGAACCAGCACCTCCTTCTCCGCTCCCCTTATGAGGTAGCTGTAGGCAGCAATGTGGTCACCCCTCAGGCTCCTGCAGGCTGAACAAACCAAGAATCCTCAGGCATTCCTCAGAAGTCATCCCCTCCCCTCCTCTCAGCATCTTTGTTGCCCTCCTTTGGACATGTTACCATATTTTCACGTCTTTCTTAATATTGTAAGGCCCAAAACTGCAGCCAGGACTTGAAGGGAGGCAACACCAGTGCTGTGCTGTATGCAAACTGATTGATAATGCAGGGTTTAAGGGGATTTGGAGAACAGCAACTGCTTCAACCAGCCAGCAGGAAGAACTTCAGGAGAAGTGAGCATACACAGTTAAGGGATGGGGTTAGCTGGGCCACACCTTTAGGTAAGTAAAAAACGTGCATGTGGAGGGAAAAAAAGAAAAAACTGGATGAAACTGAGAATTGTCTACCTAAAGAGTATGACCAGGGTTTCAAACTCTAATGCCTGCTCAACTCGTGTTTTCCCTATAGGTTGGAAATGGGATACATATGTTTACATCTCCCCTTTCTTGCCTCCTACCTAGTACCTGACATGCTGGGTGGGGCACCTCCTTTCCCCCAGAAGTCTATTTTAGCCCTCCATGCTCATTATGAAAGGAAGAAACCATTCCTGCCATGTTTGAGCAAAGCATAGTCCCGTATGTGGTAATGAGAGATCTCTCTCTCTTTCATGCTGTCCCAGAGGAGCATTTAGCAAGCAGACCAGCAGGTCTGAAGCCTTATGGTCACCACCACAATGGTTACTACCTTGCTTATTTCTGTGCAAGAAATATTGGAACGTGCACACAAGCACCACGAAACACACGCACAGTGTGGATGTCACGTGGGAGATGATAGTCTCTCACTCACTTTCCTCCCGCACACAGGTCTCTTGCTTTTCCTGGGTCTCTTTCTAAGCAAGTTAAGATGCAAAATAAGCTCATCTGTCCTTTTGTCTACTAAAATTCAACACATTTTGGAAATTAGCCCTCTCTCTACTGAGTCCATATAAATGGAGCTGGTTGCTCCAACTGGATACATGGTCTCATGGATTTCTGTTTGTTTTTCTAGAGGAAAGTTGTGATTTGAAAGTGGGGGCGGGGGGGAAAGAAGAATTTTTAACCCTCTGAGTTTATTGCAAACTACCTGTATCCTGTGATCTTGGCTTGAGTGACACATTACCTGACCACTCACATACTGAGGATCTCTAGGGAGAATCTTTTTTAAGAGTGATAGTATTTCTAAGACAAGAGAAAAGGTCCATTTTCATACCTACCCAAAGATTTGAAGGTACCATAGAAAGAGAACGGCTATTTAAATTCCCCCCAAATAAATTCTTAGATCTGAAAGATATATTTCCATCATATTGATCTGGTTGTGCATCCACCATGATCTATCCTTCAAGTAACTTTGGGCAATATGCCACTATCCTGAGCCTGCAAATCTTTCCATCATAACCTGTCTGAATAATACTCATGCACTCCACTTTGGCATCTTGTATTTCCCAATGTAGGTCATGAGAACCATCTGCCAACTCTTTATTTCCAAATACATATGAGCAGGAAAATACAGAAAGTTGAGGGATTATCTTAAATTCACTGGCAACTAATCTTCTCATCTGAGAAGTCTCCACCCTTCCTCATTGTTTAAGAGCTGCTGCTATTTTAGAACAGTAAATAACTGGTTTCTAGACGGTACTCATGTACTCATGTTTTTCATGAGGTTAATATTCAACCACCTGATTAACTTTTTAACTGCTTCACTTTATGAAGATTTACATTCCCTTTACATTTCCACTAGATGCACACGTACCAATTCTGATTTGCGATAACTAATTTTATATCCAGGCATTGAACCTGTTTGACAGTTTGTTTGGAATTCTACTGATTTAGGGAGGAAAGTGGATGTTGTGCAAAATGTGGAGACTACAGCTGCCAGGCAGTATATATCCTGCCATACCCTTGTCACTGCTCTGCCTTCTCCTCCATAGGTGGTCACTACAGATGCTGTATTAAAGCATCTTGGCTTGGGAGTTAAGGAAGTAATAGAGTAGCTAAAAATAAATTTCACTGATCCGCAGTATAGTTCAGGCATCCTCTCACACGGAACATCCATTTTGAACATTTACCTACAACTCATCTCTTACATTACTCTTTCACAGACATTTCATCTTACTGCCATGTTACATCACTCTCCTCACAGGGTTCATGGGCTGTGAATCCATTTACTCACTACCACCACTGGGTGTAGTCAAAACTAACACGCTCTTCCTTACAAATATTTTTAAAGGTCCAGGGTTTTGTCCAGTCCCAAACAATTTATTATTTCCTTAATTATTAGTCTTCACTATTACGTTTCAGCTGTTTCAGAGTGCACAGCCCAAAAATCTGATCTGCAGTTTGTGTTTCCAACAGTAGACACAAGCACATATAACTTTGAAATCCCTTCCTTCCATACTGCAGACCAAAGCACTCAATCTTTCTAGTCCCAGGAACTTTCCCACAATCCTCCTCCCTCTCTGCCTCTTCTCTGCATAAGCCAAGGCAGGAATCAAGTGGGAGCCGTGTATTTGAACAAGTAAACACCAAAATGCGATCTGAGAAGCCAGGCATGAGGGTCAGGTTCGGGCCCTTAGAGCTGTGTATGTACAGTGCAGGTGTCTAAGCTCCCACATCAGCCAGCAGCAGATTCCCTGTGAGATGATACATTGAGAATAAGAACAAATAGTACCTACAGTATATTTTTAATCACGACATTCCAGCCAAGCCCTTTAGGGTGTATTATATTTGTTTGTCAGATATTAAAAATGTACTTACTGTCTAACGGTACCAAACATAAGCACAGTGAACTCTGTTGCAGTTCTTTTTTAAACTCTTAGGAAAGGCAAGTAAAAAATCAGCTGGAAGGGAAAGCAAACATACATGTCAAAGGATGTTTTGCATCCATGTCTAACAAAAAAAAGACAAAATATCCTCAGCGCCTTCTGTCACTATGACAACATAGACACAGAGACACGAAGAATTTGAAATGTGAACAGTGAAGGATAGAATTTGGGCTCTTGTACAAGCTATTAGCAGGATGGAATTACAGCTTCATCCTCCCACATGATTTTGGTTGCCCATGGCTGCATCCCCGATACACAGATTAGACACTAATCTTATTTACCTGTGAAGGTCTGGATCTTGCAGTGTGCAGCTGTGGGGTTTTGTAGGACCTAAGCATCTTTACAGTCCCAGGTCTTCAGCCAGGGAATCTTCCTCCTTCCATTTAGGTGTATTCCCCACTCTGTGTTACAGGCAGATCTCCCAGTCTTCCCAACACCTTTAATGGCTGCAGGACTGCTAACGAGAGGCCTGGCCTGACTCTTATAACCCTGAAAGGAAGGAAGGGAGGAGAGGAAAGAGAATCACATGCTCAACCCATCAGATACGCTTTAACAGGCACCAGAAGTTGGAAGAGTCTGATTCTGTGCCAGCCACCGATGTGAACAACAGGACAGATTTTCCACAGGCACTTCCAGCATGAATTTGCTGGAAATCTGACATATTTGCTAAATCAGCATACAGGGAAATGCTGCCCTGTAGATTTCCCTGTGCCTGTAGGAAACCACTTTTTGTCTTGTGACAGGCAGTTGAGATTGAGTTGCTGAGGAAGAGCCACACGCAGCTCTTCCATGCCCCTTCTGGAAGCTCTGCTATGCAGTGTAGCTATAGTAACAACTGCATGAACGTTGCCTGTTTTGTGCCACTAGTGCTTTCCACACAGTGGTGGTTCAAGTAAGATGAAAAACTCTGAATGAAAAATTCTGATTAGAATGAAAACCTCCAAAATCCCAGAAAAAACCCTTGGGGGATTTCAGAGTTTTTAACTTGCCTTTTTAGAGCAATATAAACAAAGAGTCTTCCTTCACATTAGCTATGGTTTCCCTTAGTCCCTGCTCCTATCGCTACAGATTTCCTAGTACCTTTCAATAGGAAGATCTCGCACAAAAGGATTCCCCCCTTCATCAACTGATGCCCTGGAGATTATGTTCTTCCTGGCTTATTCATTCCTCTTGCATCTTACAAGGCTGGAGCACATCTTCACTTCTGTTCCAGTGACTAGTTCAGGGGATCATGGCAATAAATGGTAGCAATGAATGACTTCATCTCCAGACCCCCGCGTGTCTTCCCACAGGTTGTAACAGTGCTTAAAAAGTCTCCCATTCTACCATCTGGTTTTTGCAGCCCAAGCCTGTACAATGCTTTTTGATCAAAATGAGCTGAGGAGGGGCACTGAGGAGCAGTTGGTGCGCACATTTATTTTTCCCTGTAGCTTTCCTTCTATTCGATGCACAGATTTGAGTGTCTTGTCCATTCAATTGCTCCTAAAGCCAGTTCTTTTTGATGCAATGCCATTTGTTATGGGCAATCATCCTGTGCTTCATTAAGAACTCTGGTGGGTGCAAAATCATCATCCAGCCGTAGCAAGCTGAATCTCCAGCCGTGCCCTTCTGATAAAATCTAACTCACTATAGGCTAAAAGGACAACTATGGGCTATGCTGGTATTTCTAGCACATTCCACTTCGGCCATAGAGTAACTCTACAATCAAGAGTCTTTCTATATTTATGGAGAGTCTGCTGTTATTTTTAGTGAGTTCTTAGGATTTGTTTTAAGGTAAATATTTCATATCAGAGGAGAAGGAATTTCTGGAGCTGCTTTACCCCATCAGAAAGCAGAGTATGATTGCACTGCGTCCCCTGAGCCTATGAGTCATGTTTGTTAATGTTCACCATGAAATAAGAAGACAGGCTAGGTTTTCTGGTAACCTGTTTTGCTCACATCTTGCAAAAACACGGAACTGTGCAGCCTGCCAATGGGATTCCTGAAAGTCTGAGCTCTTCCTTTCTCCAGTTTATCACATCTCCATTACACTTGCCGCTAACAAACCCTTCAGCCCAGTGCTTTATTACAGTTGCTCTGGTTAATTTTTTTTTCAGATTGCCTTTGTTACGATTTTATTTTACATTATTCACTAATTATTGCCACAATTATAAAAAAGTTAATCATTGTCAGTCTATGTAAAAAAACCCAAAAACCAAACAAAACCAAAGCTTTGAATTTCTTCTTCTTCTCTGTGGACAATCATTACTGTTTTTTCCTCATCATGTTTAAAAAATGTCCCTGGAATACCTGGGACAACTTCTCCAAACAACGGCTTTGAGGCTTGATTTTCTGTGTATTTTTTCTCAGCAGAATACCATGACTTTACAGGCACTTTCTGATTCTGTATTAGATGTGGCTTAGACCAGTTGCTCAATAAAGAAAGGTCTCGGATATTTGAGAGACACAATTCATATCATTTCACCCTGAAAGCCAACCTGTTGCCATTTTGGAGCCCCTCCAGACTTCATAACTTGCAGAAATGGGTATAGCTTGCACTAACATCACTTCTTCCTACAGCACCATAGTTGCTTCTGCTCTTGCTTGAAGTACGTGCATGTAGAATCACACCAGACCACACAGCACACACAACAATGACTCCCTATTCACAGAATCACACAAAGATTGGGTTGGAAGGGACCTCTGGAGATCATGCAGTCCAACCTCCCTGCCAAGGCAAGGACCACCAAGAGCAGGTTACACAGGAACGTGTCCAGGCAGGTTTTGAATGTCTCCAGGGAGGGAGACTCCACCACCTCCTGGGCAGCCTGTTCCAGTGCTCTGCCACCCTCAATGTAAAGAAGTTCTTCCTTATGTTGAGGTGAAACTTCTTGTGTTTTAGTTTATGGCCACTGCACCTCGTCCTGTCACTGGGCACCACTGAAGAGAGTCTGGCACCTGCCTTTGAGAGATTCATCACCTGCCTTTGATGTTCATTAATGAGATCTCCTCTCAGTCTTCTCTAGACTAAATAGAGGTATTATCTAGATACCTTTGTACACCTCTTCTTACTCCTTACAGTTTAAAGTAAACGTGCATCCTAGAGTGTTCTTTGGAGAAATTTGGCAACAGGCCTGGGGCACTAGACAGAGAGAAGTGAACTCCTGAACTAAGGCCCTTCACTGAAAGTACTCACCTGGCTTCCCAACCTGACTCCCAAAGCACAGCCTTGCCAGCGACTGCAGTTTGTCCATTCACAGTCTGCAACATCTGTGCAATAGATGAGTACATCCAGCACCTCAGCAATTGTTAGAATCCTTTTGGGATTTTTCTTCCCAGCTTTTGTTTGAGCTGTTTGGGTTTTTGTTGTTTGGTTTTTTTTTTTTTTTATTTTTTTTGGGTTTTTTTTTTTTTTTTAAAGTATCAAAAATCAGCAAACCTTGTCCCATATTTATTTATAGCACTTGCACACTGACAGGGCACCAGAAATAGAAGGTACATGCATTTGAAGGAGGTGGTCCATGTACAATTTTTGTAAGAGCCATGATATTTCATTGGTTTACAATTCCTAGGAATCCCACTCTACTCCTATTTAGGATGCGTACCTTAAGTTATCTCAATCTTATTCCAACCCACTTTTACCTTCGGCTGCTGTAATGTGAAAGCACACATTTGCTCTAGTGGCTTACTTACTTTTGTTATTAATTTCTTCAGAACTCCTAAATGCCATCTGTTCTTGACATTTGCTTCAAACTTAAGAGCTTCCTTGCTGAAATTCACTCCTGCTTCTTGGCATGACTAGAAACAAAAGAGTATTTTCCACGGAATATAGCATTCTTATCCAAGCCAATGTAATATTTCATTTAATGCAGAAGAAATAACATTTCTGAGGAAACAAAAGAAAGGTTATTCTGACACTACTAGCCAAAGTAACTGTGCCTTCTTTTGAGCAAAGATTTCTGCAGAAATCCTGCTCAATCAAAGAAAGCTCAGATCTTCCTGCCTGACCTCTCAGTGCTTGAAATCAGTCAGTGGCTGACGTTCTGGTTTGACACAGAACACAGTGGGGATCGCACAAGTCAACCCCCTCATGTTTCTACTTGCAAATAAAGCAGGTCAGGCACTGTCCTTTGGCACGGGAACCAGCTGGCACAACACGGCTTGCATACGCACAACTAAATTCTCTTATCTCCTGAAATAGGTCAGCTGCATGCAGATGGTCTGCTGGGAATGGCCCCTGGCCCATCCCAACCCATGAGCCGCACTGGGAATTGCTTTAGAGACTGCTAGTTTGGTAGGACAGAACCATGCTGGGGATACTGCCACCAAGGAAACAGCGCAGACGATGACCATGTGCCATGGTTTAAGCCTGAACCCTATCCCTGTTCAGTTTACTGCTATAGGGGTAGCTATAGGGATAGAGATCAAAAAGTGCCTGCAACAGAAAACAGAACTGAAATCTAAATTGTAAGTTTCATCAACGTCTCCCTTGTGCTTCACAGACTCTTCTTTCAAAGCTATTTTTGACAGTATCACCAAATTAAGGCGTCCCATCTGCTCTTTCATGTCATCATTAATTGGCCCTTTTCCCTGGACAACCAGCCAGATCTTTTCAACCAACACTGAAAACACCCTCATGAGGTACTGAAAAAAGAACCCAAAAAACCCCAGTGACCAATCTGAATCTGCACTTTCTCTCCAGGGAGTCCCCTGTTCTGCAGTGAAGTGTTACAGGATCACCTTTTCCCATGGCACACTGTGACACAGGGAATCTCATGGAGCATGGTTGCCGCTAAGGCTACTTGATTACCTCCTTGCACCTCAGGTTCTGCCTGACCCCCATTTTGGGTTAAGCTGCTGTAAGAAGCCCCTGGACACTGAAACCTTGTTTCTTTAAGCCATTTCCTGACTCTATCACGGGTCACCAGGCTTTAAGAAAAAGCATTTCAGGCTAAGATGACAACTGTACACAGCATATCTCTGTCATCTGATGCATTTCTGAAAATCAAATGCCTCTCACTCAAGAGAGTGCAAGAAATAAATGGTAATCCTCCTTTATCCTCAGTCCTGGAATACTCTTCCTGGAAAACTTAATTCCCGAAACCTGAGGTTCGGTTATGAGGAATGTAAACCACCACTGTTGCAGCAGCAGGGATGTGGAGAGTGGTGTGGAAGACTGCTGACCTCCTGAGAGAAGGCATTGGGAAGTGTGCGTGTTCAGAGCTATGCACACATCTTGGGTGCTTCCCCTGAAGCACTCACCTTCTCTGCAGCACCCATCCTCCATGTGTTGATATATCCAGCACTATTTTGCTTATAGGCAAAGGTTTTACTGCTTGAGATACCCAAATAAGAAAACAAATTCATGCTATTGGTTGGTGTCTTTTTTTTCTACTTCTTCTTCTTTCAATAATGCAAAACCGAGTCCACTTCCAGCTGCTCAGTTGCCTGATCAAGAGGCAAACACAAAAAGCGGTTATCTCCACGTACAGAGATAAAAACAAAATAAAACGCTGGAAGCCAAACACTGAAATACCGGGAAACGTCAGCATGGAGGTTGCAAAACTTTGGCCAGGTCGTGCATCTCTGCCATTACCGTAGTTCCCCAAAAGACGAAGCGATACTCCTACAGGTAGTAACTGCTTTCCTTGGAAACCACCGCTTTCCCTAGGAAGAGGCACATGAGGACCCCAACTCCGCCGCTGCAGGACGCAGCACGGCACAGCCCTCAGTTTGAAAACCCTTC